>NC_041385.1:105314821-105399071 GCF_002162155.2 Triticum dicoccoides
GAGGCATCATCGGTCGGCTTCAGTTAGTAGCAGTAGCGAAGGAATCGCTCGATCGGGTTTAGTTAATAGCCATCGATCGATCGCTGGGGGTTCAGTAACGCGTAGCCTGCAGTGCAATCGCTCGGGTTCAGTTAGAGCCCAACGCCTCGCTCAGGTTCAGTTAGAGCCAACGCCTCGCACACACGCGCGTACATGTACTAGAGAAACGCGCATCGCTCGACCCTCGACACCCAGCGTAACCGAGAACTCCCCGAAATTTTCCTCGCCCTCGCTTCTACCACGGTTTTTTCCGTCATGGACGGCCGAAAGAATGTCATGCAGCTGCGTCTCCGGCCCGCCTAGGATGAAAAGCCCATTTTCTGTCATGATTTTTTGTCATAGAACTAGGAGCCCACCACATCTACGATGATTCTGAGTTTTGTCACAATTATCGTCATAGAAGTGTCATAACTATGACATAAAAATTTTCCGTTCAACCCAAAATGTCACGGATGTGTCTTCTTTTTGTAGTGACTCCCCTTGGCTTTCGCCAAGCTTGGGGGAGGTGCCCCGGTATCGTATCAATCCCCACTATCTTTTGCTTTTACTTATCTTATTTTGATCTTTTTGCTTTAGGTGAAATAAAGTTAGTTCGATCCTTTCTTATTTGAGAGTCTGCTTAGTGATCTATCCTCGTAATCATGTGCAAGTTATATAATAGAGTGAGTCTGAGTTCTATTTTCTTTACTTTCATGTTGCAAATAAAGAAAATAAATAAAGAAAGGAAATAAATCAATAGAATCATATGCTAATCTTATGGTAAGTGAGAGCACCACATAAGGAAAAGTATAAGTAGGAAATGTTATTAAAGATTGACAAACAGAGCATTAGTCAATGATGCAACTCATGACAGAATTAATAAGGGAAGAGAAGATTCACTTATAAATATACTATCCTAGAAATCTTTTGTGATTGTGAGCCCTCATCAAAATATTATATGCCAAAGTTGTTAACATTGGACAAGGAAGACAACTTAATGATTTATGTATATTTATATTCACATAGAAGTCATATTGTCATAGATCCTTTAACATGTGATGCTTGCCCCCTATCGTTGCTAGCCAAAAATTCTGCACCAAGTAGAGATACTACTTGTGCATCCAAAACCCTTAAACCCCAAATATTTTTCAAGTGTCCACCATACCTACCTATGGATTGAGCAAGATCCCACAAGTAAGTTGTCATCGGTGCAAAAAGGCAATAAAAAATGCTTCTAAATATGTGAGAACATTTAGTGTAAGAGAAAATTGAGCGTTGTATGAACTTGGATGACAAAGAATAAAAGCAACAGACTGCATAATAAAGGTTGTCATCTTAAGGGGCAATACAACGTGACATTCTTTTGCACTAAGGGATTGACCATGCAAACAAATAAGCGCATGGCAATCCCTGCTTCCCTCTGCGAAGGGCCTATCTTTTACTTTTATGCAAAGAGTCAAAGTTTTCCTTCTATTCCTTTTTATTTTCTCTTTTGGCAAGCATCATGTGGTGAGGAAAGATCTACGCACATATGTCCAGTTGAATATATATAGCATGAGTTATTATTGTTGACATCACCCTTAAGGCGAGTATGTTGGGAGGCGAAACTATAAGCCCCTATCTTTCCAGGTGTGCGCTTGAAATGTTTTGCTCATGGGTACAAGGTGAGTGTTAGCAATCATATAAGACTATATGATGGTCGAGTATGTGGACTTGCTAAAAGGCTCCAACACGTGACTCTTCTTGAAAAGATGATGAATTGTAGTTGCAAAGTTGACTAAGAACATAGTTTGTTGGTTTTTAATGGAGTTTTTGCTTTATACTTCGATTATGTGATGAACTATTACTTATTCATGGGAAGTATATGATGTAAGTTCAATGATAAAAGTCCCATGTTCAATTTTGTTGTTGTTATAATAATCAACATGATGCTTCTATGTCCGCATTTTTGTTTTTATCGACAACTCTCTCTCTCTAAGCATGTGGACATGTTTTCGATTTTGGTTTTCACTTGAGGACAAGCGAGGTCTAAGCTTGGGCGAGTTGATACGTCCATTTTGCATCATGTTTTCTTAATGTTATTTATAATGTTTTTATCCATAATAATGCTTTTTGGAGTAATGCTAATGCCGCCTTTTCTCCATAATTTGCAAGGTATACACCAAGGGGGAGAATTCTGGCAACTGGAAATATGGACCTGAAAAAGCTATGCCAAGCTACCTATTCTGCACAACTCCAAATAAGATGAAACCCCCTGAGGATTTTTTATGAAATCTATAATAAATATTGGAGCAAATAACTACTAGAGGGGGCCCACCAGGTGGGCACAACCCACCTGGGCGCGCCAGGCAGCCCAGGCGTGCCCTGGTGGGTTGTGCCATCCTCGGCCCACCTCCGGTGCCCTTTTGACCTAGAAAAAAAATAAGAGGAGGACTTTCGGGACGAAGCACCGCCGTCTTGAGGCGGAATCTGGGCAGGAGCACTTTTGCCCTCTGGCGGAGCGGTTCTGCCAGGGGAACTTCCCTCCCGAAGGGGGAAATCATCGTCGTCATCATCATTAAAATCTCTCCCATCTTGGGGAGGGCAATCTCCATCAACATATTCACCAGCACCATCTCATCTCAAACCCTAGTTCATCTCTTGTATTCAATCTTGTTACCGAAACTATAGATTGGTGCTAGGGGGTGACTAGTAGTGTCGATTACATCTTGTAGTTGATTACTATATGGTTTATTTGGTGGAAGATTATATGTTCAGATCCATTATGCTATTTAACACCCCTCTGATCATGAGCATGTTGATTATTTGTGAGTAGTTACTTTTGTTCTTGAGGTCACGGGAGAAATCATGTTGCAAGTAATCATGTGAATTTGATATGTGTTTGATATTTTGATTGTATGTGTGTTGTGATTCCCTTAGTGGTGTCATGTGAACATCGACTACATGAAACTTCACCATATTTGTGCCTAAGGGAATGCATTGTGGAGTAGTAAATAGATGGTGGGTTGCGAGAGTGACAGAAACTTAAACCCCAGTTTATGCACTATTTCGTAAGGGACCGATTGGATCCTAGAGTTTAATGCTATGGTTAGAATTTATTCTTAATACTTTTCTCGTAGTTACGGATGCTTGCGGGAGGGTTAATCATAATTAGGAGGTTTGTTCAAGTAAGAACAATACCTAAGCACCGGTCCACCCACATATCAAATTATCAAAGCACAAATCAGACTAACATGATGAAAGTGACTAGATGAAATTCCCGTGTACCCTCAAGAACACTTTGCTTATCATAAGAAACCGTTTTGGCCTGTCCTTTGCCTTAAAAGGATTGGGATACCTTGCTGCACTTTTGTTACTACTATTGTTACTTGCTCGTTATAAATTATCTCGCTACCAAACTACTCGCTACTTACAATTTCATCACTTGCAGACATTACCTTGCTAAAAACCACTTGTCATTTCCTTCTGCTCCTCGTTGGGTTCGACACTCTTACTTATTGAAAAGGCTACAATTGACCCCATAAACTTGTGGGTCATCATTGATAATGTTTTGAAGAAGTTCAAAATGGACCAATCAAACAAAGGGTTCTTGCATGTGTTAAAACGTGTGAAGTTGAGTCAGACTCAAAGCCCGACCACTGGGAAAGATAGATAGAGAATGAAAGTCATTCCCTATGCCTCAGCCATAGGTTCTATCATGTATGCTATGTTGTGTACCAGACCTGAGGCGTGCCTTGCCATAAGTTTGGCAGGGAGGTACACTACAAAAAAAGACACATCCGTGACATTTTGGGCCAAACGGAAAAAAATTATGTCATACTTATGACACTTCTCTGATGATAATTGTGACAAAACCTGGTATCATCATAGATGTGGAGGGCTCCTACTTCTATGAAAAAAAAGCATGACATAAAATGGCTTTTCGTCCTAGGCGGGCTGGAGACGCAGCTGCATGACATTCTTTGGGCCATCCATGACGGAAAAAACCATGGTAGAAGCGAGGGCGAGGAAAATATCGGGGAGTTCCCGGTTACGGCGGGTGGTCGAGGGCCGAGTGATGCGCGTTTCTCTCGTACCGTACGCACGTGGGTGCGAGGCATTGGGTTCTAACTGAACCCGAGCGAGGCGTCACCTAACTGAACCCGAGCGATTGCACTGCAAGCTACGCGTTACTGAACCCGAGCGATCGAGCGATTTCTTTGCTACTGCTGCTAACTGAAGCCGGTCGATGCTGCCTCTGGATGAATAGTGAGCATTGCTGGGGGGTTGGATGAACAGTTTCCGGTGGGCGTTGGATGAACAGGACCCCGTGGTGTTGCCGCTGGATGAATAGGACCCCGACCGATCGAGTCGGTTGGGCGTGGATGAACAGGACCCCGTGGAGGGCTGGATGAATAGGACCCCGTGGAGGGAAGGTTGAACAGTAGCCAGTGGAGGGCTGGTTGAACAGTAGCCGGTGGATGGCTGGTTGAACAGTAGCCCGTGGAGGGGTGGTTGAACAGGAGCCCATGGAGAGGGTTGGTTGAACAGTAGCCGGTGGAGTAGCACGCGGTGGAGGATGGATGAACAGGAGCCCAGGGATGAACAATCGCAGGTGGAGGCTATAGGAGGTCGACGGTGGATGAACAATAGCCCGTGGAGGCTGGAGGAGGTCGACGGTGGAGATGAACAGTATCCCGTGGAGTCCCGTTTTTTGGTACACCACACCCCTCCCGACGAACAGGCCCCCCCTTTCGACCGTAGCACTCCAACACAAGTCTGTTTCCTCCGTTTTGCGGTACGCCACACCCCTCCCGATCAACAGGAGCCTATTTCGACCGTAGGAGGTCCAACAGAAGTCCGTTTCCTCCATTTACGGTACGTCATACCCCTCTTGATGAACAGGATCCCGTTTCGAACGTGGCCGGTCGAACACAAGGTCGTTTCCTCCATTCTGCGGTACACCAGGCCTCATTTCCATCGGCTGTTCCATCCGAGCCCTCTGAACACGACGACGCATTCCGTTCCGACCCAGTCGGTTGGCTCCCCATAAACACGACGACGATGCAGTTTCTCCGTTCCGACCCAGCCATGTACATGAGCCGTGGCCGTATGTATGCGCGAGTAGACGTTCGAGACCTCACCCATATGTACGTATGTGGCCGTATTTACTTTCTTGCACCCTGGCCATTATACTTACGTGTATATGCTACGTGCATGCCTCTACTATGACACGTGCGCCCCTCTAAATTGACTAGTATGTACGTACACGTTCACGACCAGAATGACAATGCTACGTACGCTTCGACCAGGTGGGTCCCGACTTTCAGGCACTTCCTTGTGTGCGAAGATGTAGCTGGTGGGTCCCAGCAGTCAGGGGGGCGAATCGTTTTTTTTACCCGGACGCACTTCCTTGCGTGCGAAGATGTAGCTGGTGGGTCCCAGCAGTCAGGGGGGAAATGTTTTTTTCACGAAATACAGTGGCCCGTCCGGTGGGTCCTAGCTGTCAGGTGGAGGAATCATTATTTTCCGCGTAATAAGGAGGCACTTCCTTGTAGCGGCTGTCGACCCAGCTGTCCGCCTCTCCACGTACAGTGCTCTTCTGATGGAAGTCATTCCTTGACCACGTTGACCATGCCGCACCGAGAGCACCAGGGTGGTGGACGACGGTGAGGCCTAGGAAGGGGACACAGATCGGGGAAGACGCGGCAGTGGATGCCCACACGGAGAGTAGTACGAGGGTTAACTGGTTCGGCTTTGGTGTGAGGCTGTCGTTGCCACAGAATAACAGGGGGTGTGGGTGAGTGGAGGGATGGCCTGGCCAGCGATGAGGCCTCCGCGGTAGCACAACTGGCCACGGGAGGCAGGAGTAGGCGGCACGACCGACGCTGCTTTGGGCGGCAGGAGCAAGAAGACCAGAGGTTGAAGAAGCACTACGGCTGTTGGATGGACATCGTACAGTCACTTGAGCTAGAATCATTCATATTGACTAAGTTGACAAAGCCCTTCATCCCCGTCAACTTAGTAGGCCCACAAGTCAGCCTCCCACCAAGGTGGGTCCCAGCTAGCAGGGGAGTATTCATTTTTGTGTGCATAATAAGGAGGCACTTCCGGTGGGTCCAAGCTGGCAGCGGGGGGAATGTTTTTTTCGCGAAATACGGTGGCCCGTCCGTTGGGTCCCAACAGTCAGGGGGGAAACGTTTTTTCGCGAAATACGGTGGCCCGTCCTGTGGGTCCTTGCCGCCAGGTGGAGGAATAATTATTTTGCGCGTAATAAGGAGGCACTTCCTTGCGGCTGCCATAGACCCAGCTGTCAGCCTCTCCACGTACAATACTCTTCCGATGGAAGTTGGTCGTTGACCACATTGACCACGCCGTGCCGAGAGCACCACGGCGGTGGACGATGGCGAGGCCTAGGAAGGGGACAACATGGAGCCGGGGAAGACGCGGCAGTGGATGCCCACAGGGAGAGGAGTACGAGGGTACACTAGTTCGGCTGAAGTGTGAGGCTGCCGTCGCCGCAGAATAACAGGGGGTGTGGGTGAGTGGAGGGATGGCCTGGCCAGCAGTGAGTGTAGTAGGGGGCGGTGAGGCCTGCACTGCAGCACAGCTGGCCACAGGAGGCGGTAGCAGGCGGTCCTGCCGGCGCTGGATTTGGCGGCTGGAGGAAGAAGATTAGAGATTGAAGAAACACGACAGTCGCTGGATTGACATCCAACGGTTACGTCTGCTAGAATCGTTTGTTGACGTATATAATAACTAAAAATATCTTGCATACGCGTCAACTTAATAGGCCCACAAGTCAAACCATTGCCTCTTTTTTTAACAATTTATATATAGCTCATTGCAACTTCTTATGCAATTTATTGCAGTCCTTTTTTTGTTGGCCAGCGCCAGGTTAAAAATTTAAACAAAAATTTGCATATTTCTGTGGGTTCCAAACTATTTTTAATACCGAAATGTCGAGCCAGATTTAAAGTACATTGAAGATATATTGAAATTAGGTTAAAGACCAGTGAAATAGGAATCTGAAATGTGAAAAAATTCAGAAAATATAAAGTAATTGCCAATTTGTCATCCGTTTTTATATTTACAACCCATTTCATATTACTTTCAAGATTTGCAGGCATCTTCAAAGAGTTGCAGCCCATCAGGGCGCAGAAAAATAAGTAGGCCTGGATTGGGTATTCTTCAGAAAAAATAAACTGAGCTCATTTTCACAAAGAAAAAATAGATGGGCTGGTCACATGATGAACATAAAATATAAGCCTGGGCTAGACGGGCCACGGCCCAGTTCAAACCCTGCTCCATCTCAACAATAACAAAAAAAATACTGCTCGAGCAGCTACGACCTAGGTGTCAGCCGATCTTGTGCTGTTCTCTTGTCTATTGACTATATACGCTCACAATGTCGTGGGTCCCAGATGTCAGGAAACCACTAGGAGGAAGCATTTTGTTTTTCCATATGCTGACATGGTGGGCCCCTACTGTCATCCTCTCCACGTACATCTGCCGATTCCTCTTGTTTGTTGACCATGTTGACAATGCGAGAGGGCAGCGCCGCAGCAAGCGCACCAAAGCGCACGGAGGACGATAGCGAGGCCTCAGACGTCGGCATTAACGATTTAGGAGACGGTGGGGCGGCGATGCATGTGCTGAGGGGCAGCCAGCCGTGGGAGGCGCAAGCAGGCGGCCCCGCCGGCGCTGGTTTGGTTTTGGCGGCTGGAGGAAGATAGGACTGAAGAGACAGGACAGACTGTAAAAGCAGTAGGAGTACTTAACAAACTTAACTGAAACCAGTAGGGGAACTTAACAACCATAGCTGAAAGCAGTATGAGTACTTATGCAGGTTCAACCGTACAAAGCATGCCTCGAACAGTGCTACTTTGCCTACAGTTAACCAAGGGTGAGGCTACCAAGCCCCAGGACAAGGCCCAGGCGCCACCCCGCGCATCCACAACCTTCTAAAAGCGGCTTCATCTCGCAATGTGGTCAATAAACAGGATATTCGCTTTAGAGCCATGGAAAAGTAGGAACATAATCTTCTGTCCTATTCTCCAAGATGGACGGGCCTTCATTATTTGAGACCACCCATGAATAAGTATCATTTCACCTCCAAGGGGAATGGAGTAGGTCGACATAAACATCATGTTCTGACCAAGCGCAAGTCTGACCCGACCATGGTCAGGCATCTGTATAGGAACAATAGAATTGGGCAGTTTCTGTTTCAAGAAGATCACAGCTGTAAAACTGTGTATAAGCAAGAGTTTATGAACAACATATATAACAGAAAAGAGGTTGTACCATAAGTTTCTCGACACAGTTGGACCTGTTCAACGAGTGCAGTAGTGGTACACATATCCCATGTGGCCTTCCACCATTGAAACGCCCCACAATGACCTCAAGATGATCAGTAAAGTGTAGGAACTTGTGGATGCCGTCCCAGTCAACTTCAGTGCCATCAGTAATAGCCGAGTTCTTACAGAATAACAAATGAGCAGCCTGTTTAACTCTGAAAAAACCTACACGTGCCACTAAATATAAGAAAATATTAGTTAGAAGTAGCATCTTCGTGAGAGATTCGTTGCTACTTCTAAAGTTAAATTGTGATTAGTTAGAAAGAATAGGTGGATTAAAAAGTAATCGAGGCAACAAGCAAGAACCAGATACAAAACTAACATGGATGAACAATTAGAATGACGTCGGGGTGGAAGATCGCAGTAAAGATGAGACCAGGTTCTGCTATTTCCATCAACATTAGTGCGCCAACTTTCAGTCTGTAACACTTGAGAAAGTTTATCCAAGTTCGTCCATAAAAAAGTAGCGATCTTCTTGGTTCATGAACCCAACTCGGAACTTATATCCATGGCTTGTCTTCACTGTGACCATTAAACTGGTGTATTCAGTTATGGCAAGGCCGAGCATCTTAAGTACATGTGTTCTGGCAGAGCAAATAATGCACTGCAGGAAAAATAATATGAGAACACAATGTATTCCCTATCCAAATCTAGAAATAATTTCCTCCTTCATGTTCGTGTTGACCATCGTACTAATAGTACCTTTTATCCAAATATAGCAATCCAACTTTCCAAATTAGTCGACAACATGTTCAAGAAACCCCACCCTTTCGGATAGAAAAGAGGATTCTAGGAACATACTGTGCGCGTTTTAAAATCCTGTGTTAGGATGAGAAGGAACAAGTGTGGCGTCTCGCCGAGGGTGTAGAAACCTGTAGGGTCCTCACACTTTGGGCACTGCAAATGAAACACACTAGATTCAGTAGGAAGAAAAATGCATCAACGGTGGTGGCTGCCATCCTAGGATTACCCGCGACCAAGGGACTTGGATTTATCGGGGTTGGATGAAGAATTCGTACCTGGTTCTCCATGAGAAAACCATATGCAATCGCCGAGAGGGGTTTTTCTCTGAACAAGCAGACGAGGGAGAAGGGGATTCAGGCCTAGTGAAATATTGCCGCTTCGTCTGTCCAGCTTACTGGTAAAGCTAGAAGGGGGGGGGGGTTGTGATTTGACGGCTCATTGGGCATTACTGCGGCGCTACGACTGGGGTGTGTCTACCGTGCAGTTGTTCACTCTAATTTGGTGCAGATGGCACGTGGACCCTATTGTCGGATGCCCCACATATCAGCGAAAGGAAGTAGAAAGACAGGAGTAACTAGTTACACAGAAATATTTTTTTGACAGACATATACTCCCTCTGTAAAGAAATATAAAAATCTTACATATCACAACTTTATACATAAGAAAAATCAAGGGGAATATATATAACATATATAATTATAAAAAATAGAGTTGTTTTTAACATAGTATAGACGAGTTAGTGATGATGGTGTGCCTGCCATCCTGCAATATAGGCCGTCCGATTTATATCTGACGGATAGGAAGGAAACTATGTCAATTTTGCAAAAAGGTACCCACACACCTCTCCACATTTGCAAATAAGGCCTTCTCTCGTCATCCTTTTCTCTCACAAGATAAAATACTCATACAAATGCATTTGTATGTTACATGCAATGCATGGGCATTATGGGGGTTTAGCTGAGAATATAATACTCAGACAGGCTCACGGTTAGGGACTTTGGGCCGCAGGCCCACCCTGCATGTTTGGGGGCCCATGTGTTCTACCTTAGCGCTTTTCATATTGCAAGCGATCAGTATGATGCTGGTTTTAGATGTCGTCGCAAGGCTAATACACAAAATTGAATAAGGCACGATAGATGTTGGAATGAAATCGAACGACAGTTCCTAACCAGCAATGAGAGTTGCAATTCTATCAATGATATACCATGTGATAAATAATACTTTCATACTACTTATGCACACAGGACACTTATTTCACCATGCCAGATTATTACATCAAAATCTCTCAGAGGATAGATCAGTTGGGCAGTTGCATGCTGCTACTGAAGAATTTCAAAGTTGATTTGGACTAGCTCTCCTTGCCGAGAAAGTTCGATTTTGACATCATCCCCTATCACAAGATATGATTTAGATTTGAACCTTGACCATCCTTTAGCATCAACCATAATGCGACCATCCTTTGTACTTATGGTATATTGAGCAGGTTCATTCACACCAAGGCTGCGCATGGTAAGAGAAACTTGGCCACGGTCGCCCGGATTGTTGAACGAGTCCCTCGTTGCTCTAGGAATTCTCTGTTTGCAAACAAGAAGACATACACAAACAGTTAGATCAACACAGTGAATCATGTGAAACAACATGGAAATAAAAAAGAACGAAGCACTTGGGCGGCCAATGCTTACCAAGAAGGTGGACATGTCAGTTTTTGTAAGGACTTTGGTATATGAAGTGCAAACTGCAGCCTAGTCTGTTGCCGGTGCAACTGCTTGTCCGGTTGCCGCTGCATGGGCCGGAGCAAATACAAGTGCAAGTGTTGGTGCAGGTGCCAAAGCTGTTGCTGGTGCCCGTGCCTGTGTGACTGGTAGTGCTGCTGCTACTGCTGGAGATGGTGCTCGTTGTAGAGCTGGTGCCGGTGTCGGAGCATGTGCTAGTGTCGATGCCCGATCCTCCGGTAGATCATCCTAATCCGCTAACGCGGTCGGTGCCCAATCCTCAGCTAGATCAGACTGAGCTGTTGCCGCTGCCAATGCTAGAGCAACTGCATGTGCTCGATCCATTGCTGAAGGTGGTACTGATGTGCGAGACAGCGGCGATCGTGTCTGGTCTGCTATGATCAACTTTCTAACTTGAATAGGCTCCGTGATCGTGGTCCAATTTTTTTTCTTCATTTGTTTTAAACGCGAGAAGGACTAATTGTGGCATTTTTGTTAAACCAAACTGCAGTTCATCATAGGGATTCAGCTTGTACTCAGACAACAGACTGATCCAATTTTTTCTAGTAATATAAGTGATGGACAGTGCCTTTGTTACTGACACGACATAAGAAGTGAAACCTGCAAAATTAGCCATCGTAGAGCAAACCAAACGGTTTATTCTGTGATGAATGTCACATGGCAAAACCTGCATCGTAAAATTGTAGGAAAAGAAAGAAAACATGACATTAAATCAGTAAGATTTAGATAGTAAATCAATAAGATTTAGATAGTAAATCAATAAGATTTACTTGATGTGACACGAGTGAATCCTTACCAGGAAATCACTATGTTGAAGTACTAAACAGAAGATTGATCGTCCAACTACGGGAGGCATGCAGGGCCCCCGCCTACTCCCACAAGCAGGACAGTCCAAAGGTCATGACAAATTGTATGGACCGAACATCCATGGGACTGGAAATCCTGGTGGGTGCGATAAACCCAGCAATGCATACATATATTGGAGTGTAACCATAATTGATAAACCGTCCTCACAAAAAAGATGATCTGGATACTTCAAAATATACAGAGTGAATTGAGTGGACGGACATTAACATAGACTGTTCTCAGGATTCACCACACACCAAAAGCGGCAGTACTAAACAATACAGGGTTCACAAACACAAATCAAGTACTGAACAATAGTAGTTACTATAGACAAGCAAAGTTGCACTAATTAAACTCTGCAGACTATTTCTTGCCACCGACCTATGGGATGAACCCCGCATAACTGACTAGGCCGTGGACTTCGTGAGAGATGTCTACCTGCACCATCACTATCTCGTCAACATTGGAGAACCTAACAGAGTGGTCTTTCCACTCATAAACATGATGATGAAGACAGGCCGCATCAGATTTTTTGGGAAGCTTTACAAGAACCACACCCTTCGTAATCGAAGGCACAACCAGGAATTTGTTGTGGTCAAGTACAACCTTGAGAACACGCCCGACAACAATGCTACAGGAAAACACTAGTTCAGGACATGTGGCGACAAGGACACAACAGCTGGATAGTTTAGCAGTAGAACTCATCCTCAGGTCTTCCAGTTCACACGGCATGACTTTGAGAACTTCATCTCCACCGCGGACCTGGTTCTAATTCAAACAGAAACCATATTTTATTACTACCTCCGTTCAGAAATATAAGATTATTTTCGGTATTATACTCCATATATGACTACATATACGCACAGAAATGAGTGAACAAAGACACTAGAACATGTCTTCAAAGGCATGAGAGTAGAGGGATTACTTGCAATATCCATAACACAAGTTACTGAGGCAAATATACCCTCTTCAAAGGTAGCATTGGTGTTCATAAAGTACTCCCTCCGTCCCAAAATTCTTGTCTTAGATTTGTCTAGATACGGATGTATCAAGTCAGATTTTAGTATTTGATACATCCGTATCTAGACAAATCTAAGAAAAGAATTTTGGGACAGAGGGAGTAGTTGAAGGTAATCTATAAGAAATCAGTGTCAACCTCTCGCATGTTTTGGTCAAAAGAGGAATTTAGAACCGTCATTCGGCACATAAAAACCACATGCAAGATCACCCAGAAAGTTGTACTACTAGTACTAGTACTGCGTGTTAGATGAAAAAACACGATCAAGATCGAGAAAAAGATCGTCAAGAAGAGATATTACCTGGACTTGCTTAATGAGGGATCCCGGAGAGGGGGCTTGAACAGGGCGATGGCTTTGAGCTTGTCTGTGGTAGTCTCGGCGGGGTGCTTGCGCTTCTTCGTACCATGAGCCTCGACGGTTTTGGCCAGAGCCATAGACATCATATGGGACGGTGCTCCAGCGTCCATCCAAGAGAGGAAGCTGAGAGAGAAGAGTGAAATGAGGAACGAGCTGAGGGAGAAGCGAAGCGAGTGGGGGTTTTCTTCAAGAGAGGAAGCTGAGAGAGAAGAGTAAAATGATGGTTGCTTCGTCTGTCCAACTTACTGCTGGAAAGGAGGGGGTTTTGTGATTTGACGGCTCATTGGGCATTACTGCGGCGCTTCGATCGGGGTAGTCTATCATCACCCTACTACGGAGTAATTTAGTGCATGGCTGGTGGACCCCGATGCTGGCTGTCCCACACATCGGCGAAAGTGAGTAATTTAGTGCATGGCTGGAGGAGGATCCGCACGGTAGAGCATGTCCACTGTTTTTCTAAAGAAAAAAATGATTACAGCAAGCGTTTCCACTCTTACGATGGAGGAGTGCGAAACACGGCAGCCACTTGAACATACACAGTGCTCCTACCTTTAGGCATGTGCAGTGGTTCATATGTCAGTACTACATAATCTTGTTGCTACTGTAGTAAGATATGACGATAACAAATGATGTTGTGCGCATGTCAAGTATATGAACAGTAGTGTAGTAACATAGTATCGCTTTTTCGACTGTCCGGTCGAGAATGAACGGTGAGATCAATGTTAACAGAACTAGGTCTACAGCGCACGGAGAGTACAATGCCATAGTACTCCATGAAACATGGACCATATGAAGCACGAACCAGTGTTAGGCAGGGTGTATGAAGGGTGCATGGGATGGGAGCAAAAGTTCCCTTCTTGACCCACTTTTGGGTGTTTGGCAGAGTGCATGAAGGGTCCATGAGTCCACACGTACGTTAACACAAATACACGAAGAGGGAACAACTATATTGAGATGAGAATGCAACCAAACACACCCACACGCTTTGTGCTACAGTGACTGATCTGCATCGTCTGAGTTTGATCCAACGGTCATGTTGCACCGAGACATGGACATGCCCATGCAGTGAGCGCCTAAACACCACCGAAGTCCCTTTGCTTCTCGAGGCGCACGGCGTTGGTGATGTAGGGTGCAACCGCCCATAGATCCCACTCCCGGTCGACGGGAGCCAGCTCGTCAAAGACGGTGTCCAATGGCACGAATGAATTCATGTGACGGAGCCCTGAAAGGATTCGCCCTGCAATGGCGACGGCAGCCCGCAACCCCTCCTTGTCCAGCTCCGCCCCCACCATCGCGTGGAGATGGCTCAGCTCCTCGGACATATATAGGTGAAGAAGGAGACCAGGTCAAGAAGCCGCAGCTCGTTGAAGTCGACCGGGTGGTCGAACGGGTTTATCCCGACGGCCGGCATGGTCACGCTGGCATGATGGTAGGCATCGCGCAGTCATAACACGTGCGTGGCAATTTGGTTCACCAAGTGGCTGAGGCAATCCTGGACCTTGTCACGATCGGCCCGCTCGCGCTCCAGCCGGCTCCCCTGACGGCCTATCGTATCTCCCTCTTTCTGCAGCAATGCTGCCGATGCCTTGAGCATCTTTGTGGTGGACGCCTACCGCTTTTGAAGCTCCGTGAACTCCCGCACATAACGGAGGAGCATGGCACTCCTCTCCTCCTTGAGCTCACGGAGCTACACGTCCTTGGCCCTGAGCTCCGCATCCTTGGCCTGGAGCTCCTGTGTCAGGCGGCTCACCTCGGACTCCATGATCTGCTGTGCCGCCATGGCACCAGGTAGAAGCAATGGGAAGAGGAAGCAAATGGGGTGAAACGGCTGAAAGGCAATGCAATCTATGGGAAGGCGGAGGGAGCCAGCCGAGGAGCGGGGAATCTTTTGGTTTTCACCATGGTAAAACACCAATCGACGACTTCTCACATCAGGGAGCAGTAGGTTTTACACGCGGAGTCATCATGACTAATTGCTGCCACGCCTGCTCCCGACAATTAAAAAATTAAAAATCCTGCCACACCTGCTCCCGTCAATCAAAAAATTAAAAATCCTACCGCACACAAACACCAGAGCAACGCCGCAGTGGATATTTAAATTTACCTGCCGGCAAGGAGATAAAAAAGGGGTGAAAAGACAAATGTGGCAGCGGCCTAGCTAATCGGTTGAACTAGCCCAACTAGCTAGCCACCGTGCTTCACTGATGTACTCGGCAGGAAAGGTGGTCTTCCATGATTTGACAACTCATTTACTTGCTTCGGCGCTATGACCGAGGAGGGCCCAGAAAACATGCGGTAGGGCGTCCCACGTCGGGAAGAATATATGAGTGCACCAGCCGGGAGGACCCCGAAACCGCGTGATAGGGTGTGCCACGTCTCGACGCGGAAGAAAAATGTGCGTGTAAAAATATACTGTATGTACCTATGGTTCGACCTCGGGACCCAGCCAGTCGGTAGAAAACACCACACTAGACACACAACTTCATCATGCTAACGTGGCACGGAGGATAGGTGTGGTTAGCTCTGTCTTGACCAGCCACAACTTCTCTTGTTCTAGGCGATTCTTCTATTTTCCAAGCTTTTTTATTATAATAACACCACGGCAAGCTACTCCGCTCTTCTTGTGTGCCCGTGCAAAGGTTAAACGATGGAGAGGAGAGAGAGATCGCAGACCTGGGATCCACCAGTAAGTGAGTCAACGGTCATGCACATCTTGACGAGGCACTCCCTCTACTCTACTCAACGTAGGAGTACTGTATAAAATCAAGTTATGGGACAAAGACAACAATCGCTGTTGTTTCAGGCTATCGACTTACGCGTTATAGTCCAGGTTGCCAGTTCGAATCTCATCTTTCAGATTTGTTAGTTTTAGGTCCAAATTTGATTAATGACAAGTGGGATCCCCATGTGTTGTTCCGATATTTCAGTGTAGGATGGTTTTTTTGAACAAACACTTTGCGTGGTTAGACGAGTAACGACACAAGTTACACGTATTTTGCAAGTTTACAAACAAAAATGACAGTGGCATAGAATATCATATCCACCCCGCAGCTTAGATGCTATGGTGATACGAGTTTTTACATCGTTGGAAGTGAGATCCAATGGCTTGGGAGTAGTCTTTGTAATTATGCGCAACTTCCAAACTCTCCAAAGGTTTTTTTGCAAATAAAACATTCAAGCCTTGTGTGTGCCGCTGCATCTTGGATCCAACGGCTCCCCCTTGCTCATATTAGGTGCTCCCCGTAGCTTAATTACCCGCTACGCTGATACAAGCATCTAGGTCATATGATCAGTGATCAGATGGCACATGCGTAGTACTTGTACTTTCTACGCAATTCCCAAACTCTCTCAGCCGTATATTGCAAAAACATTCAAACCTCCTACTGTGGGCCGTTAGATCTCCGTGAACTCGTATCACCATTGAATCTACGGTGCGGGAGCACCTCATATTCTCCTGTGCGAGAAAACATAAGGTTCTCTCGCAGCTTGGATGCTAGGGTGATACGAGCTTCAAGCTCATTTGATCTGAGATCCAATGGCATCTGAGCAGTCTTTGTGCTTGTAAGCAGTGGTCGAACTCTTTGGGGGCTTTTCTGCAAAAAAACATTCCAACCATCGAGGAGTTGTTGGGTCACAAATCATACGGCTCTGAAGAGCTTGTATCACCAAAGCATCTAAGGTGTGGTAGCACATGATATTCTTACATACAGGAGAATATGATGTCCTCCTTCATCTTAGATGATACGGCGATACGAGCTTCGAGGTCGTTGGATATGGGATCCAGGGGCATCTGAGTAGTTTTTGTACAAATTATGTGCAATTCTCAAACTCATCAAGGTTTCATGTAAAAATATTAAGACATCATGTGAGCTGCTATATCTCAGATCTACAAGCTCCAAGCAACTCGTATCGGCATATAGCATCTAAGGTATGGGGGCACATGATATTTTCTCGGGAAGGAGGAGTGAGGGTGCACAACCAATCGGTGTTTGGGAGGGTGGGGACAAATATAATCTAAAAAACCATAAACAAAGCTTCACAATTTTATCTAAGGTCGAGGGGTTGACCCCGACAATCTACATAGCTCCGCCTAAACACAGCATTTGCATGTACCGTAGTACTAGACTTAATATTCATGTTTCAGTTTCCTGTTCATTTTAAATATTGAATTGAGGACCATGCATGTCTTACATTTTACTCCCTTCGTTCCTAAATATTAGTCTTTTTAGAGATTTCAAATGGACTGGCACATACGGATGTATATAGACATATTTTAGAGTGTAGATTCACTCATTTTGCTCTGCATGTAGTCCCTTGTTGAAATATCTAAAAGACTAATATTTAGGAATAGAAGGAGTATTTTTGAATTCGTATCATACATGCATGGTTTGGAGAAATAGATGCACTATACTTATTGGATTGTTGTTGTGTTCGTGTGTGTGTGTGTGTGCATGCGTGTGTGTGGTCATATGCTTGATACATACAAAGTTTTCTCACCTCCATATTGTTCATCTTTTAAATTAGAATTTGCAATGAAAAACTTACTAGGGATACCATGAAATGTGAAATCCACGTTGAGATCACTATACTACAAACTCACTCTAATTCAACAACTCGTCATAAATCAATTACCACGTTGAGAATAGTATTTGCAAGGAAAATACGGGAATTGTAATACACATAGATTCATTCGACAATTTAAAAGATTCCTTTCGTATTCTCGAATGGTAGGACCCAATGGCGTACCAGCCAGACCTTGGCTCGTGTTGAACCTAAAAAAACAGGGCTCGTGTCCTTCTCGTGGCATGCGTGGTACGCACATTAGGCAACCCCAACCAGTCGAGCCTCCGCATTTCGAGTTGAAATATCTGGTGGCCAGAATTCCAGCCCTAGGAAATTCCCCTCATGTCCCCGGTCCATAATGACTACCAATGAACAATGGAGGGATGCTTTAGTAACTATACAATGTTACCTACCGTGTTGAGCACGGTTCAATTCCCTCGGTCGCTGCTCCCCAAGGTCACTCGTCAACTACATTACCTAGTACTACTACTACTACACCAGGATGAGCATAAAATTGAGCCTGTTTGTTCGTGCCTAGTACTTGAGTTAATATATCAAGAAATGCACTGGTACGAAGGGATTATCCTTTTACTCTGCATATATAACTGAAGTCTAACTAAGAAAAATGTTTGACCAAATCCTTTCTTAAGAAATACAACAGGGCAAATGTATGGCTTGAAAATTTATTGCATGATGCAGGTTATGCTATTGTTTCAAATCCTGCATTTAAATTTCAGAAAATCCAAAAGTGACCAGAAATTCATGAAACTAAGCATGGTCACGTGATATGGCACAAATATTCCTTCATAAATTTTTTTCTTCAATTTGAGACAAGCTGCTTATGACAAATTGCACAAATGAAGAGCCAAGGTATTTTGGAACAAAGACCTGTCACGCTAAGGCGAACGCTTTCACTATTGAAACCGTGGGTGTTTACGTGCTACCACGAGTCCCGCTTCTCATCGGCAGGTGCCATCCGAGCAAGCATGCGAGTCGACGGGTGGCGTGCAAGCAGATCGCTACACCGGCTGACAGGGAGGCGTGTGAGCAGACCGTTGTCCAGGCTCACCGGGAGGCGAGCCCTTTGACCAGGCTCCGCCGCCCACCTTCGTCCCAACTGCTCCCACTTTTAACGTCGCTGGCGCCGCAGTTTAAAATCAACCCTGCACTACCCGGTATCGCTACAATCTTCTCTCTTCCTCTCCGATTGTCATGTCGTCTACCTCCAACTAGCCTGACCTAAACGTACGCCATGCCGCATCACGATGGTCTGCCCTTAGTCTTCCAGTTTCCTGAGGAAGACACCCAGTCGGAGTCTCAAGAACATAAGGCGCTTTGGGACAAGCTTGAACTGGCCTTGCGGGAAGACACTGCACCTGTCCCCGCTTCCGTTCCGGCTCCTGTCACCCCGACTGCGCCAACGCCCATCCCCATGGCATTGATGGGCTGGGAGCCGCACATTGTCGCCGAGCTTGATGCCACGGGATTCCACGAGATCCCCACCGACTTTCACGTGCCCATGCACCTGCCAGCGCATGCGCCTGCGCGTGCACTGATGCGCACGCCCGTGCCGGTGCTGTCGGGTGGTTGGTGCGACATATGCCAAAGGAAGGCTAATCATTGTGGGATCTAGTAAGACATCGCCGGTTCCTGCAAACGGGATGAGGCGGAGACATGCAAGCCGGCGAATCTTACCCAGGTTTGGGGCTCTCCTAGGAGATAACACCCCTAGTCCTGCTCTACGGGGTCTCCGCATGGTCACTAAATCAACAAGTGGCTACAAGGTGCTCCTTGAGCTGTTCGGCTAGAGGAGGAAGAAGAGCAAGGCTAGCACTACTCCTCCCTGTACGTGGGTATATGTGGTCTAAGAGCTGAACCCTTTGCATGGGTGCCCTGGGGGGTTTATATAGGCCTACCCCCGAGGGGTACAATAGTAATTCGGCTGGGCGTAGGCCCAGGACGTCAGTGTCTGTGGTCGCCGGCTTCTCCACCGGCTGCTGGGGCCCGCCGGCTGCCGGGCTCTCGGGCGACAGGTTTGGCCCACCGACTGTGGGCCTTGTCGGCTGCTCATTACTATAGCCTTGCCTCTGATGATGATGGTTTGGTCGGGAAGGGCATGGCTACAGTGCTGCCGCCTGGTGGGCGTTCACAAGTGCCACACCCCATATTATCTGGTTAATGGTGCACAAACTTCTAGGAGAGGGGAGGCCCGACTGTTAGGAGCTGGCCTCCTCCTATGCCGATTGGTCTGGGCAAACCGCCTTCAAGTGTCTCATTGGCAGATAGGGCCCGCCGCCTGCGGACCGTACCGACAGCCCATTGTGGGAGTGCGACAGCTCTGTCATGGATGATGTCATGGTCAACGTGGCAACAGTGCCGCGCCGGGTGAGGGATGGCTGCCCGGTACATTGCGTTGTGGCCACGCCTGCTTCAGGATTCAGGGGTGGCAGGCAGCACTGTTGCCACGCCCCGTCTTGTCGCCGTTATGTGGGTGCAAACTTTGAGGGTGCAGAGGTGGGCCACCTGCTAGGAGTCAGCCAACCCTGGGGCCGCTTCCTGGGCCTTGCTGCCTTCTTGCAGCCGACCGCTTGGACCAGCCGGCCACAACAAGGCGACCCTTCGTCTTGGAGGCTTGAGGGGCGAAGTCGGCCCCCATGTCTTGAAATGCCATGGGGCGCAGATGAGGCTACCCGTGCCTATTTACTCTGACAGGTGCCCATGCACCTGCTAGAGCACGCGCCTGTGTGTGCACTAACGTGTGCGCCCGTGCCGGTGCCCATGCACACGAATGTCTTCGCCGTGCCGTTGCTAGCACCTATCCCCGCGCGGGTGCCAGTGCCCCCCTCAGCGGAGTGGATGGCTGCCGTCGACTGCTTCTTTGCACCAATGCCAGTCGCCTCCTCCCGTTAGTTGACTCGGTGCGAAGTCCAGAACATTTTGGCCTTCCTTGAAGCTATGCCAACACCCAGGAGTATGCCTACAACGGCGCAAGACGCTGCCGTCACCGTTAGTTAGTGGCCCGACGACACACAGAGCACGGCAGAGGAGCCGCTTCCCACCGCAAGACGCCCCTGCCGCCGCCACGTAATCTAAATTTGCCATGAAAAATATTCGGATTGCCATGCTTAAAATCCAAACGTTTATCATTTCTGTTTATTTTAGATCGATCGTCGTATAATTTAAAGTCGGAGTCAGACTGAACGAAATCTATTGTTTGATCGATTGAATGTTCTGCTAGAGCCGTATCAAATTAAATATAAAACGTCATCAAGCCACATGTATTCCTTGTCATCCAACGACCTAGACTGCTTCAATGTCGAGCGCTCAACAAGTTTAGTGTGCAGTTAATTTCATGCCAAAAATAGTGCTAATCGCATAATAACACGCAAATAATATCCTACTTAATATCTGCATGCACTTAATATACTTCCAAATTAACATGCATTGCACGTACACATTGACTAGTGCTACTAGTACTTGAAACTAGTGTCGTAACTTGTGAACGTGTCCAGATATGGTCAACGGAAATATCGCCCGCGAATTCTTCGTGTTTGCCCGTGCGTCTAAACGCAGAAGGGGAGGAGAGAGAGAGAGAGAGAGCGCACATGGAACCCACCAGTAAGTGAAGGCGAATAGTACGTGCTAACGAGCCGGTCCCACTAATGTACTAAAAATAATATTACATGTTATCCATTAAATAGGTTGTGGTAATATAAAAATATTATATGAACAAAGGGGGGTACAACAAACATTGATGTTCTACGTATGTTGCCTATTGACGTGCGTCTTGAAGGCCCTGGTCGCATGTTCGATCCTCGTCCTTTATTTTTTAATTTGTATATGGGTCCAAATTTTTTTTGATGATACGTGGGCCCCATGGTGTGTAGTTTGTAGCACTTTAATTTGTTGGTCGAAATTTGTTCCATCCCAAGTGGACTATCGGTGTGTAGTTTTGTAGCTTATTTATAATAATAAAGAGAACAACAAAGTTTTTTGCAATAATACCATGGTGCGATGTTCAAGGCGAGAAAGGACGTGCGAGAGAGCGATGACCAAGCCAGAGGGAAATCAACTGGGGGAGGTGCGGGGGGTTGCAACGGTGTTTGGAGTAATTGTGGGCCGAATGCTACGAAAATATAATCTAAACCCACCGGAATAAATGCCTACACAAATTAATCCAAGGTTGGAATGCCCCTCGCAATGTAAATAGATCCGGCTTTGCGAGGGATGGAGAGGTAGCTTCAACGTGTGGAAGATACGACGTGAGAAAGCGGGGTCGATCGAGAGACATATAGATAGAGAGACAAAGTGAGCATGGTCCGACATTCATTGAACAGATATATATGCTCTGGAGAGATATTGTCCGATTGAGCTTTTGGCAAGGGTGAGGGCTATAAGATAGAGCTTGAGAGATGGTCCAGCCACAAACATGTAGATATATTTTGTGCATGGGAGGAAGCAAGGTCAATTGATTACATATATAAAGGGAGATAGATTGAGCGAGTGTGGGTCATCGTGCGATTGAAAGAGTGAGACGGGTGGAGAGAGTGACCTAGATAGACAATGTCCGTGAGAGAGTATACAATGTGAATATGTCTAATTGGGATCCAACATGGTGATATATCGTTTTTGTCCGAGAAAGAGTGAGGTCAATCGAGACATACAGAGAGAGAGAGAGAGGGGGGAGAGAGTGAGAGAGAGAGAGAGAGATTGAGTGAGCATGGCCCACCATGAGATCAAAAGAGTGGGGGCAGCTTGGATGGACTGACCTAGATAGACAATCTGCGTGAGAGAGTATAGAGTGTGTCAATCGAGGCCCGAACAGGGATATATATCATTTGTGTGTGAAAGAAAACGAGGTTAATCGAGACTCAGATAAAGAGAGTGAGATTGAGCGAGTGTGGCCCACCATGCGGAAGAAAGAGTGAGGCAGTCTCGAGGGAGTGACCTAGATAGACAACGTGCGTGCATGCGCACGAGAGGTTGGGGGGCTAGATAGGCAATGAATGTATCTAGAGCGAGAGGGTGGGAGGGAGAGGGAGAGAGAGAGAGAGCTCGGCATGGGGTGCAATGGCGGGTGTGTGAGGTAAATACATTTGTAACAGAGTGGAAAAGGGGGGTTGTGTAGTTGTGAGAGTTAGAGATCGAAACACAGAGAGAAAGAATGAAGGTGTGTTAGAAACCGATAGCTTCCTAAGGTGGTTAGGGGAGGAAGATTGACCGATACAGGAAGTATGTAGTGTGTGTGCCGGGGGGGGCTAAAACAACATTTGAATGTAGATAGTACGAGACTTAATATCGATGTTTCAATTTGGGGTACATTGTAAGATTTGAACTGAGGACCATGCATATGGGTAATTATTTCGAATTCGTGCCATACTAGGTTTCAAAAAGTTGACATTGACTCGATTTGTTGTGCTATTTTGTAGGTTATATGTTTGAATCCATCCAAAAGATTTCTCACTACCGTGGTGTTCATCATATACATATGAATTTGTATTAAAAAAAGTAGCGCGAATACAGTGAAATGCGAAATCCACGTTAGAATTGGAGATCACTATGTGACACACACTCTAATTCAAATAACTAATTATGTGACACACACTCTAATCCACGTTAGCGTGGATACCGTTTTGATTTTTTTTTCAAATAACTCCTCATTATTAATTTATAGTATCTCGTTTCGAATGACTAATTATTTGCAAGGAAAACATGGGCACGGCAATACATACATAATCGTTTGCAAATGAAAGAAGATTTGTTTGCCTTCTCAAATGTAGGTGCACCAGGCAGACCAGGGTCGTGTCGTGGTGGTCGCGTGTCTCAGACGAACGCTTAGCATCCAGCCACCCACCCCTCCCTCCCTCCCCCTCCCCCCCAAAAAAAGGACGACGACAAAATAAGTTCGCGCTTCCACATTTCGGATTGAAATATCTGGTGGCCTGCTACGTCTTGAGCTTGCGTTGGTTTTCCTTGAAGAGGAAAGGGTGATGCAGCACAGTAGCGTAAGTATTTCCCTCGGTTTTTGAGAACCAAGGTATCAATCCAGTAGGAGGCTCCTCACAAGTCCCACGAACCTACACAAACAAACAAAGAACTCGCAACCAACGCGATAAAGGGGTTGTCAATCCCTTCATGACCACTTGCGAAAGTGAGATCTGATAGAGATAATATGATAACATAAATATATTTTTGGTATTTTATAATATAGATGCAGAAAATAAAGATGCAAATGAAAGTAGATTGGAAACTTATATGATAAAAGATAGACCCGGGGGCCATAGGTTTCACTAGTGGCTTCTCTCAAGATAGCATAAGTATTACGGTGGGTGAACAAATTACTGTCGAGCAATCGATAGAAAAGCGAATAATTATGAGATTATCTAGGCATGATCATGTATATAGGCATCACGTTCGTGACAAGTAGACCGACTCCTGCCTGCATCTACTACTATTACTCCACACATCGACCGCTATCCAGCATGCATCTAGAGTATTAAGTTCATAAGAACAGAGTAACACATTAAGAAAGATGACATGATGTAGAGGGATAAACTCAAGCAATATGATATAAACCCCATCTTTTTATCCTCGATGGCAACAATACAATACGTGCCTTGCAACCCTTTCTGTCACTGGGTAAGGAGACCGCAAGATTGAACCCAAAGCTAAGCACTTCTCCCATGGCAAGAAAGATCAATCTAGTAGGCCAAACCAAATCAATAATTCGAAGAGACTTGCAAAGATAACTCAATCATACAAAAAAGAATTCAGAGGAGATTCAATTATTTCTCATAGATAAACTTGATCATAAACCCACAATTCATCAGATCTCGACAAACACACCGCAAAAAGAGTTTACATCGAATAGATCTCCACAAGAGAGGGGGAGAACATTGTATTGAGATCCAAAAAGAGAGAAGAAGCCAACTAGATAATAACTATGGACCCGAAGGTCTGTGGTAAACTACTCACAACTCATCGACGGGGCTATGGTGTTGATGTAGAAACCCTCCATGGTGGATTCCCCCTCCGGCAGAACGCCGATGATGGCTCCAAGATGGGATCTCGCGGATACAGAAGGTTACAGTGGTGGAAATATTTCTTCGGTGGCTCCCTGGATGTTTTCGGGGTATGTAGGCTTATATAGGAGGAAGAAGTACGTCGGTGGCCGCCCGAGGGGCCCACGAGACAGGGGGCGCGCCCAGGAAGGGTGGGCGCACACTCCTATCTCGTGGCCACCTCGGTTGCTTCTTGGCTTGCACTCCAAGTCCTCTGGATCACGTTCGTTCCAAAAATCACGCTCCAGAAGGTTTCATTCCGTTTGTACTCCGTTTGATATTCCTTTTCTTCGAAATACTGAAATAGGCAAAAAAACATCAATATGGGTTAGGCCTCCGGTTAGTAGGTTAGTCCCATAAATGATATAAATGTGTAAAATAAAGCCCATAAACATCTAAAACAGGTAATATAATAGCATGGAACGATCAAAAATTATAGATACGTTGGAGACGTATCATGGCCTCAATTCCAGCCCTGCAAAATCCGCCTTCTCCACCATCCCCTTCCGCGCCTAGATTGCTCAAATCCCTAAATCACCGCCAACCCAAGCAAAGTTCGAATCGCCCCTCGTCTTGTCTCTTTCCCCACCTCTGTGCTGGACAGAGACGACAGTCGCGCTTCACCACCGCACCGGAGCTACCTCACCTATGCCCTCGTCCACCGCATTGGGTGGTCCACCAACAACGTCGGCCGCCGCAACTGACGTGCCTCACAGACACCGACTTCCACCGCATCAGGTGCGCTTCACCGACGCCGTCTCCCACCTAACCGGGGCTACTTCACCGAGCACATCATCGCACCTCCGCCCCCTGAGGCCGTTGGGGCTTCACCAACGGTCTCATCCACTGCATCATAGCGCTCCGCTGCCAATCAAGATCTGCATCCATGCACAGCCAGCCAACGCCCGCGCATCACCCTCAACGGCTCTGAAGTGACCCGCACTCTAGCTAGGAGAGCATGCCTAAATGCCGGCCCGAACTAGGTATCCACACATCACTCCCTTGTGCAATGTTCTGACGATGTTTGGATATCCTTTCACTGCTCTCTTAGCTTACACGCCTATGAAACTCTGACTTTAACTCTTATTTCTTCTGGAGATATCATCTGAAACAAGCAAAACCATTTTTTAACGAAGCATGACGGCGCTACAGGATCTGGTACACATCATGCACACCCATATAACCTTGTAAGTATCTATCCTCCGGTACAACAGCAAGGTCGATTCCTCTTATTTGATCAACCATTCATCATGTCAAAAATGCAGAGGGGGATGCAAGGAGCACAAGGCCCGCACATCCAAGCAAGTGGTAACATGGACTTGTACATGGAACATCCCAAGCGCAAGCAGAGCTGCAGTGAGCCTGTACAACGAGCTAGTGTAAGTCCCTGCATTTCATTTAATTCGTACTGGCATGCGTGTATGATTTGTGTGCAGTGGCGGATCCACGAATTCAAGTTACCAGGGGCGAACATTTGACTTAAAAAATACAAAGGCACTTGCACTCCCGAAATCAACATAACTTGAGAAATGTGAAGCTACATGCACTTTGAAAACCAGCTAATGATCCAAAGTAGTTCAGATTATAAACACTAAATAATGCAAGAACCAAAAAACACAAAATGCAACATGGTGTACAAGGACTACAAACATGGTCTATACTTGCTTGAATTATTCATTCTTTGGCTGAAAATATCAAAGTGTAATTGCACCTATAACTAGTGTGCAAACTGCATATCTATATATCTATCTTGCACAAGTATGCCAATAGTTTCAAACAACAGATTAGAAAAGTATTTATGCTATATTGTCATGATACGGGGACTTTCTGGTAGATGGCCTCGACGTTTCCTCAAGCCATGAAAATGCACTATAATTTGCTTTGTCATCAATGCCAGCAAATCTCTATGTCTCTCTCAACATAGCAGATCATCATTAGACACTAAATCCTTCAATGGGAGCTTGCAAAATGCTTGCATTAGATCCCTCATTATACACTATATGTTCATCACCAGGAGCATGTAAAATGTTTGCATCAAATCCTTCATTAGCAGTCTGTTCATTAGACACTTCAGGCTCAAGAACAACATGAGCTTGTATGTTTGCACCAGAAACTTGATTAGATACATCAGATTCACTCAGTTCAGTATTGATTGGGGGAGTTATAAAATAAGCAGAAATTAGTTCATTTTCTCATAGATTCCCTACATACAAGCAGTTTTACAACACCGTCAGGTTTAACTATTGGCCAGAAATTGAACAGTTGAATTAGATATAATCAGGGATGTGATGTACCTGCTCGTTGCGCATGCTACTCTTGCAAGCTGCAACTGTCTGTTTGCGCAAGCTCGATGCCATGCCCGTGCTGCCGCCGCTGCCTCCCACGCAGGCTACACCAAGGGTTGGATCTTCATCTTCTTGTCCTTCCGTTCACTTGAAGCCCGGCGACCGCCCTCCAATGAGGGCGCAAGGAAGTGTTGTGTCGGTCTATCCAGCGGCGGCTAGGTTAGGAGCGAACCAGACTAGAGGCTGGAGCGAACGAATTGGGAATTTTCCTTCTGTCGGTCGATATGGGAGGCGCTCGTTTGGGTCGCGAGCCTGCTATAGGGCCTGCCTTGCACTTATGTTATTGGCCCATCCATATTGAAACATTTTTCTTTATTTTTTACATTGCCTGCTCGTGCATTGGGATGAACAAAACTAGCCTGGGCCAACCTGGACGACTCAAACTAGGTGCACACTTTCCAGCTACCCGAGGCGGCAGCCCATACCAGCCCCTATGGTAGTGTCGCCCCTTTTTGCGTGTATGATTGGGGTAGTGAAAAATATTCCAGTGGCGCTTTTGGTTTACCCACAGAATGGTTGAATTCCTTGTTTCTATGAACTGAGTTCGCTAATAATGTGAAGGATGCTAGTCTTTTCATCCTATTGTAGATTGCTTAGATCTCGATATGCCAATTGTAATCGCATGAAATATACAGTAATAGCCAGTGTGATGTGTGTGGTTACAACTAGTCTGACTACACGTCCTCATATAACATATCAAGGACGCACCATCTTACCAGATTAACCATTCGACTTACCAATGCAGTGTGGGAAGAAAGAAGTATTGGGACTGCGTATCAAAGCAATTGATGCCATGGACTCCTTCATAGAACCATGTAAGCGAAAAAGAAGTTGTAGTGTGCGTCTGCAAAGAGCTAGCGTAAGTTCAGTTACCTACTTCTCGGAATTTTAGTTAGCCACTTATTGCAAAATTGTTCAATTACGTTGCTTGGCTTAATTTAGTTTGCTACTGATTACATAATGCCACAGCCTGTTAATCCTATTATAGACTGCGCCTATCTATGTGTTCGATACTTACTGTTAAGAATTACCTGTTTGCCTAAACTTAAATAGCTGCTTGTTTGTTTAACTGCTTTGCTGCTGCAATAACGGGTTACAATGATGTTAATAACTACTTTTGGGCATCCAATTGAAACTCTTTAATTCCTTGTTTGTTTAACTGGTTTGCTATTATAACTCCCAGTTGAGATGTTTTGCTAACTTCAACTTTTTTTAATCCAATCGGAACTTTAATGGCAAAACAGGTTAGCCCAAGATCAAAGAGCGAGGTCCCCATGGACGTTGTATCATCCCACAGCAGTGGCACCGGCCCAATCGTGCATTATGAATTGCCAACTGCTGATGCTCTAGAAGCTAAACTAGTGGTAGAAAGAGATTCTGCTTCTGCACTTAGAGATGAAGTTGACATGTTGAGGAAGCAAACAACACAATCACAAGCAGTACTCAAGACAACCATTAAATATTTGGTGGATTTCAAAACGAAGCAAGCTGAGACTGACTGCATTGTTAAGGTCCTGAAGGAAAAAAGGAAATTAAATTCCCACTTGGTAAATCATAGGTGAAATGTTCTTTCCATCGTTGAATAACCTTTGTGTTGTTTGTTCATGTAATCAATCAAACCATTTGTTTTAGAGATCATGTAATAATTGTTTTTTGTTTTTTAGTTTGTAATTTTATTTGAGCACAAGTCTGTATTCATTGATAAGACTCGTAGACATTTCATTTTGATTGCTATGCCAGACCTACAAATATGCCAATCAGGCTGAATGTGCATTCAGCAATAATAGTAGTATAGATGGACCATAAGTGGCACGCATCGAAAAGGGCTAAGATGATGTAGTAGCTTGGCTAAGAAAAGGACGCTGTTGTAGCAAAAAAAAGTACAGCGGCCTGTCTTATGTATGTTAGTTGATATCATTGATCCATATACTCTATAAGTGTTTATATGTCTGTTAGTTCTGTACATTCTTGGTTGATTGACTCGGTATTTGAATCTTGATACATCGCTTGTGTACATATCTAAATGGGAGTACACATTATGCTGCGTGTGACATTTGAGTTGGACATGAAGTGTTCCAAATATTTGAATTCACCTTAAACTGGATTCTAGCTTCTGAATTTGAGTATCAGCATTTGTAAACCATATTCATATATGACAATGGAATACATCTTTGTCGTGCTTTTGGAGATATATAAAAACACATAGAATGATTTATAAGGATTCATATAGGAATACAAAATGGATTCGAATTTACTTGCCAGGGTAAACCTGGATGCTTATTGTCCCCAAATTCGAAAGAAGCGGCAAAATGTCCACTCCCACGTCGGCTGCCCGAATCCAAGTGTTTGGGAGAAGTGTTTGGGAGATGGAAATTACTGTCTACCCATTACATGGACAATCCATCAGCCTGATTTCCACTGCTCTAAATAGGGGTAGGTTAGTAACTTCAATTAGACGTGACCCGACCGCCTCTGAGCCCATTCCGACACAGTGGGCGCAAAACATGGGCGGCAGAACATGATTCAAGCTCGTCCGAAAGACCTCTATTTATCCCTCCATTTCCCCATTCATACACGATGAGCGGCAAAACAAACTCAACTCGGTCAAAATCGATGTAGGCAAATATTTTCAATAGGAGCAGGTTTGTAACTTCACTCAGACGTGACACAACCGCCCTACCTGTTAGCCCCCTTCATACACCATGGGCGCCAACCATGGGCGCCAACCATCCTCTCCTCGCCCGAAATTGCTCTGGGCAAATATTGGCGAGATGCGAGATTACCGTCCTATCCCCAACCGACGAGACGTCCAAATTTTAAACGGGGGCTAAGTTCGTCACTTTCCCATATTTCAAACAGGCGTGTCCCAAAAACATGGTTCCCCGTACCTCTCTCTCCATTTTCTCATTCACAGGTCGTCCGCGCTAGAACACCATCCCCACACCAGCCTCCTCCGTCTGCCACCCCATACATCGCCGTCGTCCTCCACCCCATCCATCGTCGACGTCCTCCACCCCATCCATCGCCACTGTCCTCCACCATGCCGGAGCGCCTACCAATACCGCGCCGTCCACTGCTAGAGATGGACATTTCTCATCCACAGCGATGGACCAAGAGCCTTGCATCGCGTCCTCTCGCTTCATCAGCGTCGTCCTCCTCTTTGCTGGGGCCGCTCACACGACCTTCTCTTCCACCGCAATGGGACTTATCCCCCGATGCACCCATCTACCGTCGCAGATCTGCTTCAACGCCACCGAAAACCATCGCACTCCCGATGCCTACATGGCACCGCAAGAGAGGTGGTACTTCATATCTCCTCGACTTTTTGATCTCAACCAGAAAATAGATCGTAACTTGGTTACTCTACTTTCTTTTCAGCTCTTAGAGTTTAGTTCTTAGTTCAAAGCAAACAATGGATGCTAAATATCATTTCTCCGGTTTGCAGCTTCAAATCTGCCATGGCACAGTCATAATATGGTTTAATTGATCATGCTTAGGGTTTAATTGATCATGTTGGTTCCATGGTGGTTTTTTTAATATAAATCAGAGGGGAAACCCTCTTTTGCTAAAAAAATATGCTTAGAGTTTCCCCCTTTTATGATCACTATACGATCAGAATATGTGCTTCATGTCATAATAGCACTGCTCCACCCATCAAGCTAAACAAGCTTAGTTGTTCAAATACGAATATGATATTATTAAAACAGAGTCGTTTAATTGGTCAGCTAAATGTTCCTAAATTAGTTTCGAAAATGCATGTTCGCCGCTCGGGTGTGTATCTCTACAGGATGCCCATGGTGGGTTGGCCCACCCTAGGATTTTGGGTCGTCCCAGGCCCCGATTCCCCTCTGTTCTGCTGCGCGCTTCCGATCTCTACTCGCCCCCAGCCGCCTGCCTCGCCGATGACTTGCCGTCCCCGGACGGCATGACTCTAGGAGACGCCAGACTAGCAGGAGGTCAGGAGCCGCTCGCCCAACAGCATCACCGCTGCCCGGGCGCGCCGCCGTGCCTACCTTCCTAGTTCGTTCAGGGCTCAGGCATGTAGCACCCACTAAGCCAACCCGATTTATCCTGAGATATGTCCTCAATTCTCAGCAGCCACTCCTCATCACCCATTTTCTAATTGATTCATTACTCATTAGGCAAGACTGTCATTAGGGTTTGTTGTGTGCTGAGTGCTACCTACACTTAATGGCTCAGATGCATTTCGGTAATCTTTAGTACCTGTAAAGTTCACAGGTTTTTCAAAATTCCGGCCCTAGGAACAGACACTAGTCATTTTGGATTGTTGGTCGTAGTGACATTGACCCAGATTACTACTGCAAGCCAGGTTTGTTGACAATTTTACTTGTCTTTCTTACTCATTCGATATAATATCCAATTATTCACATCGATTAGTTGCAAACAATAAGTGCTAGACAAACTTCTTGATTCAGATTTTGGACGGTCTCTTACTGCTATTACAATTCTGCATACTTGTCCTAGTAAGCTCACAAGTAAATGATTGATTCACTACATCTATGCTTGCCTTGTCATATTTGTTGTCAATATTCTTTTAGGGTGGACCACCTTGTTTCAAAATACTGGAACCGTAGACATGAGTGAATAGTATTTCTCTGTGTGATCTCTTCCATCATGTGTGGGCAACGAACACTGCATTGTATAGAAAGAAAGTGTCATTTCCAGCTTTTACATAGGCTTCGATCTTTTACATGGAATGCAATCTGCCTACTTGCTTTGTGTCGCACTACCAACACTCCACCCTTGAAGCTAAACATTATGCCACTCATAATTCCTTAGTTTATTTGTTCAAATACGAATTTCATATGATTCTAATGTTCCTACTTCAGTTTTGAAATATGTGTCTGCCTGTTATAGAGACATAAGGGGTTTGTATTTCTGTGTGTGGTCTGGTCAGCACGGTTGGGGGGTGAACTTTACATATGCAGGGGTTTATAGGGAGACACTCTTCGAGTTGAATACGCAACGCATTCAATCTGACTACTTTTTATGTTTTCATGAATCTTAGATTCTGTACATCATCATAATGATTATGAGCTTGCGTGCATGAAAAGGATAAAGTAGAACAATGCCATGGCTGTTAAACTTCGCATTAAGGGACTGAAATCAAGTCTGGATGCAATGCAATGCAAACGCTCTCCACCTACAGATTCATGCTCAGAATATGATCCTAACAGTGATTCTAAGCTAGAGGGAGACCTAAGTCAATGTAGCTCCCTAGTGGAGGAGTCAGAGGCAGATGCCCTATCTTATTCACCCATCAAGGTGCTTGCTCTAACTTTCCAAGGTTATATTGGTTGCACATATCTTGCAACTATTGCTTTGCATTGCTTCTACTTTGTTGAACTGCCATTAGCTTAGTTTACACATCATGTATGTGAATACACCCTGCCTATCCATTTTCAGTACATATTCCATCTATCAACATACCATATTTATCTATTCAAATGATGTTCTTGTGTACCAGACGTTCAAAAGGAAGAGGGTGATTGTTGATCGCGGAGGAGCACAAGCTAAGTATTTGGAAAAGGTAGTGGCACCTGATAAATCAAATAGCCCATTAGGTGTAGTTGCAATATCACCTTACCCTCAAAACACCCCAACTCTAGCAGACTCTAGCCCTACTACACTGGTCATTTTTGATGTCCCAACTCAGCAGACCCCAACTGCAGCAAACAGTATGATGATGCCAGTTGACATAGCACTAGCTGTACGACGCAAAAACCCCATTCCAACAAAGAGTACACCAAATCCAGTTGCCAAATCCCTTTTCGATCCAGAGAGAGCCCCAATTGCAACAAATAGGACCCATGTTCCATGTCTTCCCAGTTTAGAAGACGAAGCTTATATTGTTGTCAGGAACTTTGTGTGCATCTTTCCTTCATGGAAAGATTATACCGCAGACACAGAACAATTTCCAGTCTTCCTCCGCAACTTACGCGTAAGTAATGTACTAATGTTATTAATGGTCATTAGTGCATATGTTTCTACTGACAGAAGGCACAAGATTTCATTCTTTTAAATAGACGAGGACCAAACTGGATTGTGAAGACGAGCAAGGGTTGGTTGCGCTTTTCAAGCACTCATTGATGAAGTATCGTTCCTACCCGAGGCAAGCGCACTTTGATGGCAAGCCTCTAAATGAAATTTTTGTAAAGTCTCCGGTGCTACATTTATCCGATGGTGACTGGAATAATCTTGTTACACATTGGTCTCGGCTGCAGCGTAAGGTACTGCCTATGATATCACATCACAATTTGAACTACATTTCTGCATTTGCCTTAACGTTTCACTTGTACGAAAACTGTTAGCAGAAGAACATTCATTCTCAAGGGACCACAGAATCTCGCAACTATACTACACACTGCATTGCTCTTGTGAGTACCTCTTGCCATGTATGACCATACTTACTTTCATAGCTGTTTGATTATGTAGCATCACTGCATATGTTAGCCTCGTTATCGTCCATTTGGTGGACATTATAAGATCCGTATGGACTCTTACATAAATTTAGAATCAACCCAATGCTTTTGAAGAGGTTTAGCTCTGTAGTCCTCTTGTAAGGATTGAACATCGTCTATCACTATACTTACATTAAAAGCTACTCCCTCCGTCCCATAATATAAGAACGTTTTGTACAGTACACCAGTGTTCAAAACACTCTTGTATTATGGGAAGAGGGATTGGTTCATTGTGTAGCATTCTACATCTTATCTCCCTCACTCACCATTTACTAAAAAAGATCAGATCTATATTTAATCTTACCAAAAAGTAGAATACACAGACAATGCCAGTACAGACGTGCAGCCCATTGCTCTTGTCAGCACATTTTGTCCTGTAACGCTTGTACTTCCAGGGATTGGTAGTTGATTATGTAGCATCAATCTGCATCTTATCTTCATTATCCTCTATCCCTTCAAGTATTATCATATCTATAATTACTCTCTACAAAATGTAGAGTACAAGCAATGCTTATGACGAAGATTCTGTGCTGAAATTCTTGAGTTATCCTTCCCTTGACATGGAGAAGGGCATTATAAAGACAGTGTTAACTGTTAATGTAAGTCAGTCCTTCTAAAGCCTTTATCCTCAATTGCTATTTAATTTGCAGCTTCTATCAAAATGCATGTTTGCAAGAACCGTAAGTTCTAAGTTTTACTTGTAAAACCAAATTCCTTATTCATACCATGCACACTACTCAATACTCCTATATGTATGCTTGTTTTTGTGGATCTATAATCCAGTGTGTGGTGAAGCAGCCCACGTTTGCACCTTGTCATCTCCTATTTTATCTTACTGATGTGGCTGATGATATGAACAACATGCCATGCACATTAACCAAAATAGATACAATGATTGTCTTTGCCCTTCATCTATGCTTTTTATGTTGACATGGTAATCCAGTAGTGTGGTGAAGCTCCCCACATTATGAACAATTCCAAATTATGCTATTGATATTTTGAACTTGCTCTTTATTTTCTAATTTGAAATTGGATGGAATTGACAGCACAATTATCATCTTTGTTTATACACGTGCAAAACCTGTCATCTCTCTGCTTTGTTTCAGGGTGATATGCCTGATGGCATGCACAAGTCTGTTAAAGGCTATGAGACAAACCCAACATATATTGCAGCAAAGAAAACAAAACATCTTGAAGATAGCGAGACAACCCCAAAGTCTTGTCTTGATGTAGTGTTCAAGTTACTTGAGACTAGCAGTCAGACAAGCTCACAGAATTTGTTGTCTGAAACAGTTCGACTTCTTCAGTCCCAAGTTCTAGCAGAAAGGCATTCTGCAACTCAACTTTGACTTGAAGTCCTATCTCTGAGAAAGATTGTGGAGAACACCAATGAGAACCTTATCGCTAAACAGCTACACCTGGAAGCTATGACCGACATGCTAGGCCGGTCTCACAACCTTTCTCAGCAGCTTGTGCAGCAGTTCCCACGCAAGGCTAACCTTTCTTGAATTATCTTGGAAGTGGTCTCGGTTCAGTATTATTTTTTACGCTGCAATGGTGCCCAGTTTTTGTAATCTGCTTCTTCATTGCGCTTTATGATCACTGGTGGCGAATTTCGATGCCCAGTGGATGTAATATACCATAAATCCTTTATTGTATAGTGTAGGTTTATTCTTAGTTACTATGACGTAATTTCTTATTGTATAGAGTAGGTTTGTTCTTAATTCCTACTAGTTACTGCCATCATTCGCTATCTGAAAAAAATCTGATGTAGTCGACTGGGCCGAAACATTCGCCTCTAACGGGCCTGGTTTTTAGAGGGACACAATTGGGCCGGCCTGCATCTTTCTTGGGCCCGAATGATTGGGGGCTTCATACTATGTCATGGAACACTTCTACAACAGCACAGGTATGACTATCTTGATTCTGTCATAAAATCGTCATGGATGTACATGCATGACAAAAAATGCGACCTACTGTGACAAACACGTATCATCATGAAAGTGTATTTTTTTTGTAGTGGTACCAAAGTAATCCAGGAGTGGATCACTGGACAACGGTCAAGAACATCCTAAAGTACCTGAAGAGAACAAAGGATGTGTTTCTTGTTTATGAAGGTGACGAAGAACTCATCGTAAATGGTTACATTGATGCTAGCTTCGACTCTGATCCGATGACTCTAAGTCAAAAAACGGATACGTATTTATATTGAATGGTGTAGTTGTCAGTTGGTGCAGTTCCAAGCAGAGCGTTGTGGCGGGATCTACGTGTGAAGCAGAGTACATAACTGCTACGGAAGCAGCACATGAAGGAGTCTGGATGAAGGAGTTCATATCTGATCTAGGTGTAATACCTAGTGCATCGGGTCAATTGAAAATCTTTTGTGACAACACCAGAGCAATTGCAAAGGTCAACGATGGAGACATAGAAATTTGCAAAGTACATAGAGATCTGAATGTGGTAGACCCATTGAATAAGCCTCTTCCACGAGGGAAACATGATCAGCACCAAGACTCCATGGGTGTTAGATTCATCACAATGTAATCTAGATTATTGACTCTAGTGCAAGTGGGAGACTGAAGGAAATATGCCCTAGAGGCAATAATAAAGTTGTTATTTTATATTTCCTTATTCATGGTAAAGGTTTATTATTCATGCTAGAATTGTATTGATCGTAAACTTAAATACATGTGTGAATACATAAACAAATATCGTGTCCCTAGTAAGCCTCTACTAGACTAGCACGTTGATCAAAGATGGTTAAGGTTTCCTAACCATAGGCATGTGTTGTCATTTGATAACAGGATCACATCATTAGGAGAATGATGTGATGGACAAGACCCATCCATTAGCTTAGCATAATGATCGTTCAATTTATTGCTATTACTTTCTTCATGTCAAATACATATTCCTTCGACTATGAGATTATGCAACTCCCGGATACCGGAGGAATACCTTGTGTTCTATCAAACATCACAATGTAACTGGGTGATTATAAAGATGCTCTACGGGTATTTCCGAAGGTGTTTGTTGAGTTGGCATAGATCGAGATTAGCATTTGTCACTCCGAGTATCAGAGAGGTATATTTGGGCCCTCTCGGTAATACACATCATAAGAAGCCTTGCAAGCAAAGTGACTAATGAGTTAGTTACAAGATGATGTATTACGGAACAAGTAAAGAGAATTTCTGGTAAGGATATTGAACTAGGTATGAAGATACTTGATACGTCTCCAACGTATCTATAATATTTGATTGTTCCATGCTATTATATTCCCTGTTTTGGATGTTTATGGGCTTTATTTTACACATTATTACCATTTTTGGGACTAACCTACTAACTGGAGGCCCAGCCCGTATTGCTGTTTTTTTGTCTATTTCAGTATTTTGAAGGAAAGGAATATCAAACGGAGTCCAAACGGAATAAAACCTTCGGAAGCGTGATTTTTGGAACGAACGTGATCCAGAGGACTTGGAGTGCAAGTCAAGAAGCAGCCACGGCGGCCACGAGAGGGTAGGGCGCCCCCCTATAGGACGCGCCCCCCTGTCTCGTGGGTCCCTCGGGCGGCCACCGACCTACTTCTTCCTCCTATATAAGCCTACATACCGCGAAAACATCCAGGGAGCACCCGAAGAAATATTTCCACCACCGTAACCTTCTGTATCCGCGAGATCCCATCTTGGAGCCGTCGTCGGTGTTCTGCCAGAGGGGGATTCCACCATAGAGGGCTTCTACATCAACACCATATATAGCCCTTCCGATGAGTTGTGAGTAGTTTACCACAGACCTTCGGGTCCATAGTTATTAGCTAGATGGCTTCTTCTCTCTTTTTGGATCTCAATACAATGATCTCCCCCTCTCTTGTGGAGATCTATTCGATGTAATCTCTTTTTGCAGTGTGTTTGTCGAGATCCGATGAATTGTGGGTTTATGATCAAGTTTATCTATGGATAATACTTGAATCTTCTCTAAATTCTTTTATGTGATTGAGTTATCTTTGCAAGTCTCTTCGAATTATCGGTTTGGTTTGGCCTACTAGATTGATCTTTCTTGCCATGGGACAAGTGCTTAGCTTTGGGTTCAATCTTGCGGTGTTCTTACCCAGTGACAGAAAGGGTTGCGAGACATGTATTGTATTGTTGCCATCGAGGATAAAAAGATGGGGTTTATATCATATTGCTTGAGTTTATCCCTCTACATCATGTCATCTTGCTTAATGCGTTACTCTGTTCTTATGAACTTAATACTCTAGATGCATACTGGATAGCGGTTGATGTGTGGAGTAATAGTAGTAGATGCAGGCAGGAGTCGGTCTACTTGTTGCGGACGTGATGCCTATATACATGATCATGCCTAGATAACGTCATAATTATTCGCTTTTCTATCAATTGCTCGACAGTAATTTGTTCACCCACCGTAATACTTATGCTCTCGAGAGAAGCCTCTAGTGAAACCTATGGCCCCCGGGTCTATCTCTTATCATATTTGCTTCCAATCTACTTTTGCATCTTTTATTTTCTGCATCTATATTATGAAATACCAAAAATATATTTATCTTATCATATTATCTCTATCAGATCTCACTTTCGCAAGTGGTCGTGAAGGGATTGACAACCCCTTTATTGCGTTGGTTGCGAGTTCTTTGTTTGTTTGTGTAGGTTCGTGGGACTTGTTGAGGAGCCTCCTACTGGATTGATACCTTGGTTCTCAAAAACTGAGGGAAATACTTACGCTACTGTGCTGCATCACCCTTTCCTCTTCAAGGAAAACCAACGCAAGCTCAAGATGTAGCAATACTGATGATCGAATCTCGGGCAAGTAACATACCAATGGACAAAGGGAATTACGTATGTAGTCATAACGGTTTGACCGATAAAGATGTTCATAGAATATGTAGGAGCCAATATGGGCATCCAGGTTTCGCTATTGGTTATTGACCGGAGAGATGTCTCGATCATGTCTACATAGTTCAGAAACTCGTAGGGTCCGCACGCTTAACGTTCATTGATGATATAGTGTCATATGAGTTATATGATTTGGTGACCGAATGTTGTTCGGAGTCCTGGATGAGATCATGGACATGACGAGGAGTCTCAAAATGGTCAAGAGGTAAAGATTGATATATAGGACGATGGTATTCGGACACCGAAAGTGTTTCGGAGTGTACCGGGTGATCATTGGAGTACCGGAGGGGGTACCGGGCACCCCTAGAGGGGAGCACACCAGTTCATAGGGGGCTGACCCCCCCCCCAAGGCACCCTACCCATGGGAGAAAGGAAAGGGGGGATTCGGCCTCCCCCTTCCTTCCCTCTCCCTCTTTCCTTCCCCCCTCCGACAAATAAGGAAGGGGGGCGCGGACAAGGGCAGGAGCCCAAGTAGGATTTGGTCCTACTTTGGGCACCTCTTGGCCTCTCCCCTCTCCCTCCCACCTATATATATGAGGGAGGGAGCGCCTAGCACAACACAACATTGTCTTAGCCATGTGCGGCGCCCCCCTCCACCATTTACACCCTCGGTCATATCTTCGTAGTGCTTAGGCGAAGCCCTGCAGAGATAGCTTCACCATCACCGACACCACGTCGTCGTGCTGCCGGAACTCATCCACTATGTACCTCGCCGTCTTGCTGGATCAAGAAGGCGGAGGACGTCATCGAGTTGAACGTGTGCTGAACACGGAGGTGTCGTACGTCCGGTGCTCGATCGGTTGGAACACGAAGAAGTTCGACTACATCAACCGCATTGTCAAATGCTTCCACTTACGGTCTACGAGGGTACGTAGACACACTCTCCCCTCTCGTTGCTATGCATCTTCTTGATAGATCTTGCGTGTGCGTAGAATTTTTTTTGTTTTCCATGCAACTTTAGTTTCAACAACCAAATATACAAGGTACACCATGAATGCATATGCTTCTAAGTTCACATCCAAAATTCAGGAGAATTTGGGGTTGTGACATGTTCATGGATGGGGATCTTTGTCGAAGGTGCCTAAATGGGATGAAACTACAATTTAACCCTACTGAACAAGGGCAAGCTTTGTTGGAGGATATTCACGAGGGGATGTGTGGGACCCATATTGGGTCGCGAGAACTCATAGGCAAAGTATTTTGACAAGGATTCTATTGGCCTACAACCTTGAGCGATGCAGAGGAGTTGGTGCATACATGTGAGGTTTGCCAGTTTCATTTCAAAGAGATCCATCAACCAGCGCAGGCACTACAGACCATCCCTCTCTCATGGTTGTTCGCGGTTTGAGGGCTAGACATCCTTGGGTCATTTCCCCGTGCAACCAAGGGCTTTGAGTACTTGTACGTCGCCATCTACAAGTTCACGAAGTGGCCCAAGGTGGAGCCTGTCGTGAATGTCACTGCTCAGTGGCCTAAAGTTTTGCCCCCACCATTGTTGTCCTCTTAATACTTGCTTTCTCTCTATTCCTCCCATGATTCTTGCATCTATTTGAGGGGAAAAAGTGAGGAGATCTAAATCTACTATTCCACCAATCCATCTCTCCTCTTTGTGAGGGAAACCTTATGGATCTAGATCTTGGGAGTTCTTTGGTGTTCTCCTCCTTGTTCTTCCTCCCATATTCCTCCATAACATTAGTTGCTTTGAGGGATTTGGGAGAGAAGGACTTGAGCACTATGTGTGCTATTAACATTGCATTAGTCGCATCGATTTGAGTTCTCCATGATGATTCGTGGAAGTGAAAGTTGAGTAGCTTATTACTCTTGGGTGCTTGGTACCCTAGAGCTTGTTCCTATTGGTTGCTTGGGCACCCTAAATGATTGGTGTTTTCATGAAGCTCAAACATTTTGGCATTTCGGGCAAGTTTCTGGAGACTTCCATTAAGTTGTGGAGATTGCTCAAGCAATTTGAACGGGTTTGGTGACCGCCCTCAAGGGTATCCAATTGTACGGTTTCAGTGGCTGCTCTCAAGGTTTCCTTAGTGGAATCATGACACCTTGCATTATGCGAGGGCATGAGGAGAATACAGTAAGCCATTGTGGCACTTGGGGAGCATTGTGCCTCCACACCGCTCTAACGGATATTAGTATCCGCAAGGGTATAAACTTTAGGATACATCATCTTCTCCGCGTGCCTCGGTTATCTCTTACCCGAGCCCTTTACTTATGCATTTACTTTGTGATAGCCTTGGTGTTTCAAGTTATATATCGTGCTATCACATCCGTTTTTTTTTTGCCTTAGAATAAGTTGCTGATGCACATAGTTGAACCTAGTTTATTTTGGTTTTGTGGTTGGTAAATTAAACATTAGTTTTATTTCGCATTTATTCAAGTATAAAACGTAATTGTTTTTAAAACACCTACTCAATCCCCCCACCTCTTTAGGTGACATCCACGTCCTTTTCAAAGACAGTAGGCCGTGTGGGGTGAAAAATTTCATCATCGTCGTCCAGTTCATAGTGATTCTATTGTTGTTTTACTCTTGTGATCGATATGATCGTCTGTAATGGAGTGAGCACTTGCTAGGGTGGTAGATGGTAAGCTCATCATATAGGGTATAAAGTTATTAGAATCTATCTATGTGTCCAGACAGCATGCTTTGCGTCAGAACACACATACACAGGGCATAAATTGTTCCCTTGATGCATGTGGCAATATGCAGAATATGATTTTCTGCCTGTATTACCTCAATCAGCCCATGTGGACAGATGCAAAATGGTGGAAATCAGAGTTAACCAAACACATTCAGGTGAATCACGAATCCACCGTCTCCGCCCACCAAACATGTCTACCGTGTACGTACATAAAACTGCAACCCGGCCCCGTGCGCCGCCGCAAGGAGCCGCGCAACGCCTTTTTCCTTCGCCGCCAAGCAAGAACCGACGAACGTCGCCATCAACTTGCGACTGCGTGCATGCATAAACAAATCTCCGTGGCCGTCGGTAGCCTCCAGAGCCCCTCCCTCGGGAACCTGGCCGTCACCCCGGTCCCAAGTGGCCAACTTGCCCAGCGAACCCAGTGCCGGTTTAGCTAGCCCACGACGCACGTGACGTGACTAGTGTCGGCACCGGCTCTGTCTGGATCGGCATGCGCACAAGGGTCATCGCACCCGAGCGCGGCCGTCCGTGCGTGCGTGCGTGCGTCCAAAATGCTGCGATGGAACGCACGCACGCACGCACGAGGGGCTCGCATATGCAGCATTTTGGATATGCCCCTGCGACACACATCCACCGAGTAGGTGCTCGCATATGCAGCTAAAAGCATCTACAACCAAAGTTGACAAATTCGGACTACGTCTACCGTACTGACCGACGGACGGTGCCGGACGAGCCTTTTTTGTCCTTTCTACAACCACACTCTCATATACGAAACCCCGTTCATGCAAATTCATGCATGTACATCATATTCAACAATTTGCGATACAATACATACGACAATTCAACAATTCATTAGATGCCAAAATAAAATGTAACACAATTCATGCATAGATAGGTGATGCACGAACGAATTGGCGCCTCAATTTTTGTGCTTGTTGATCCTCTTCTTCGTCTTGATCATTCACTTCTTGGATTCATCATCCAAGAGGCTAGTGTCCTACGCCATGATTCTCGACTCATCCATCTCTCTCACAAGTCTCAACTTCTCCCTCGAGCTCATTTCCTTCCATTGTTGTCGTCTTTTGAAGCTTCCATTTTGCAATCTTTTCTTCCTTTTCAATTCTTTATGTCCTTCTTTCATATTCAATCTATCCCCGTCGAACTTCATTTTCTCCCTTTGCACATCTATAAAGAGTTTGTACCTCTCCTCCTTCTTCACGTCCTTGGCAGAAAAAATGCACGTCCAAGTGGCGGGCATTTTTGCTTGCTGCGCCATCATGGGTGACCCTGTCCTTCTCCCACTTGTTTCCCCTCACATGTCGGTTCCTCTTTGACACGGTTGCTTGTATGTCCACCCCACCATTTTCTTATTCGGCATCCAATCCAATTGATTGGTTGGAGCTAGATCCATTGTTTTTTTCATCTTCATGCCGCTTTCAATGCCCGCAAGGACAATTTGCCACTCTGGTTTTTCATTCAATTTCATCCAACAATGCGACATATTGAATGGCCTCTTCTCGACTTGATAGTACAAAGCCACCACCAAAGTTGCATGGTTTTGAACTCTGTTGCCGCTTTGGTTCCGGCTAACAACTTATTTGGGGAAAAACAACAAAGTTGCTCACGTTCTCTTGGATGATGGATCAGATCCATGCTAGTGTTCAATAAACTCTCAAATAACAAAACATCTTCAAGTTGTGCGTGTTCCCCAGGTGTTATGCCTTGTTTGGAGCACAGATCGAGGATTTTTTTTTGTTAAAAGTGGATCATCGGGCCCACCACGACTCCTTTCCGCAGTTATGATAAGTTGCAGGACCACCAAAACTACCAAAGGTCATCGAGAGTCCTTGGAGAATAAAACTTCATTTACAAGGAATCAACCTTGGCTTGCAGCCCTCAGACAAAAAGAAAATACTTGGACAAAGGATCTTGTTAAAAGATGCTCGGATATGCGAAGTACGTCATCGCTTGGATCTATACCTAAACATTGACAGACGAGCACAAAAGGAGGACCTCAGATCTAGATGCTGACGTGGAGGATGGAACTCGCCTACGAAGTGGAAGACCACAAGATAGAACCCAAGTCCCCAACTTGAAGACCAGTTCAGTGGCTATTGACGGTATCCTGGATTAGGGGGTGCACACCACGTCGGCCCGCCGATCATGGGCCGGGCCGTGAACCCGTGCACAACCAAAGAATGGGACTCCCCGGCCCTCGATATACTCAAGGTGGAATCCTTCGAAGACTTGGCGTACACATCAAGACGTATTTGAATGATCAGCATGTTTACCCTAGATTGTAACCGATCATGTGTAAACCCTAGATACCCCCGGTGCCTATATAAACCGAGGGATTTGGTCCGTAGAGACAGACATTCAAGGCCTAGAGGTTAGAACTCATTCATATGATCTCCAGATAGACAAGAAGTATGGTTTTACCTCTTCAAAAGGGTGCGAACCTGGGTGAAAATTGTGTCCCCTTTACTTATAGTGTACCAAGATCATCAGTCAGGGACCCCCTACCCGAGATCCGGCGGTTTTAACACCGACACATGTGATGACTTTGTCAATCTTAAATTGTGTCGGCTTAGTATCTCCGAGGTAATAGGGGTAGGATGTGCGTGCATACATTCATAGGGATGAGTTTATGTGTGTGTGTGAGGTTCTGCGTTGTACTGTGTTCAAAATAGTAATAATAATCAATAATAATCAATAATAGTATGACATGCGGAGGCTTTGGTGTTATCCTCCGTTTTGGAAGAAAAATAATGATCTTTGATTTTGTTGTTCGTGTCCGTGGACTGTATTGGTACCGGTACCCCCCGTATTCCTACTACTGCTCACGCGCCGTAGTACTTGTTTTGTCTTTATACCTGGCAAAATATAGGCGAAAACAGATACATGTCGTAGTATATCCGTTTTGCCGCCTTAAAATCGCTCTGCCGGTTCACTCCAAAGCCATTCAAACCTCCACCAAACGCAGAGCGAGCGAGAGCCACTTGGATCAGCAATTCAGCATGACCGCCACCTCGCGGCCACAGCATCCCAACGGGAGCCTAGCCCCGGCCTCGGACGGCGGCGAGTCCTTCGCCAAGTTCTTCGAGTGCTGGATCTTGGAGCAGTCCCGTGACCTGGCCGCGCTCCGCGCCGCGGCGACGGCGCGGCCCGACGACTCTGACCTCCGGCGCCTCGTCGACCGTGTCCTCGGCCACTACGAGCACTACTACCGCGCCAAGTCCGCGGCCGCCTCCGCTGATGTGCTCCCCATGTTCGCGCCCTCGTGGATCTCCGCCACCGAGAGCCTCTACCTCTGGTGCGGCGGCTGGCGCCCCACTTCCGCGATCCAGCTGCTCTACTCCAAGTCCGGCCTGCAGCTCGAGGCCCAGCTCCCGGCGTTCCTCGACGGCGGCAGCCTCGGGGACGGCGACCTGGGCGGCCTCTCCGCGGAGCAGCTCCAGGCCGCCGACCAGCTGCAGCGCCGCACCGTCCGGAGGGAACGGGCGATCGAGGAGGTCGCCGCCGGCGCGCAGGTAAACTGTTTACCAACCCCAGCTTCCTCTCCTTTTTTTGATTCGTTAACTAATGTGAACATATAGGAGTCGTTGGCGACGACGAAGATGGTGGAGCTCGCCGGAAAAGGAGGTATGGACGCGGCGGAGGGGATGGAGCGGGAGATGGATGCCAAGGCGGAGGCGATGAAGCGCGTGCTGGAGATGGCGGACGCGCTGAGGCTGGAGACGCTGCGCGGCGTGGTGGGGCTGCTCCGGCCTGCGCAGGCCGTGCACTTCCTCGTGGCCGCCGCGGAGCTCCACCTCGCCGTGCACGAGTTCGGCCGGCGCAAGGACGGCGCCGCGGCGGCGGAGTGAGCCTGCAGGCTGCTGGGGACGCGCGCACGTGGTTGCTCTGCTCCGCGCAACGCTAGTCGTCTAGCTAGCTCCGAGCTGCCTTCGTTTTGCCTGGTCAACGAGAGGTGTCGCGATAAGCTTTGACCGTGATCCCTTTCTGTTTGGTCTACATGTGCGTTCTGCCAATGTCAAATACTATGTGGTAACTTGTACGAAGAGGGCTAGCTACTTGTGTATGTATAATGCACAAGCTCATGCCATGCTGGTTTAGCTACTTGTATGTACTATGTGTAATGCATTATTCTGGAAAGTGGAGGCGTAAAAGGGGTGGCCAAATTCACTGTTTTGATCATATTTCATTAGTTTAGCACGATCTTATCCTGTGTGCCAAAAATTTCAGATATGAACCTTTTACTACCGTCACCCGACTTGGCGGTAGGGTTTCACTACCTACTGCCACGGTCTTTAGTGGTAGGGTCGTGGTCAACGTCGACGGCGTCGTCATGGACTAATAACGTGGACAAGTGGCTACCATCACAAACCTCGGCGGTATGGTTTAGAGCAACTCCAACGCGCCAATCCATTTTGTTCGCGCGCGTCCATTTCGGTTGGCGCGGACAGAAAAGTCGGCCCAACGCGCCGACCAAAACGGCCACGCGTCTGCTTTTCGTCCGCCTGCCAACCCATTCCCGGCCCATTTTTGATCCTCATGTGCGTCGGCGCGGACACAAAACAGACGCGTGACGCGCCTGCCTACTCCCCCCTGGCCCGCTAGTCGGTGGCACATTGGCCATCCTCCCCCATTCCAACAACAAACCCTCGCCCGCCTCCTTCGTCGTCGCCGCCGCCGCCCATTTTTCCGGTGCCTCTGCCAGCTGTCGCTGCCGCCACATCGCCCTTACAACGCCGCCACCTCCCATGTCGCCGCCACTGTCGACTTGCCGCTAGGGATCCGAAAGCTTCCCACCCCCACTCCCCGACACATCCGCGACCAAGAAGCCACCTCGCCGCCCCACCAGCTCCTTCGTCCTGACACCGACACGCTCGTCGGACGCCATCAGGCCAGCTAGTTGGTTCAAGGGCGGCGCGACTCCCTTCGCCCGGCTCCTTCGTCGCCGCCCGCAAGTTGTTTGACGGTTTGCCAAGGTACAAAATGGATTGCGCCGATGAGTTCTTTTTTCACAATTTCCTTTCGACTCCGACGATTCCTCGTCTGATGATGATGAGGAGATCTTGGTTGCCGTGTTGGTCCATCACCACCTCAATAGCCAGCGGCCGTTGTTTCGTGGCTCTGTTCTGGGCCACTTTCCGGCATTGAATCGCAACCAAGAGAGCGGGCATTTCCTTCTTTGGATGGACTACTTTGACAAAACGAACCCATTGTTCGAACATCAGAAATTCCGCCGCCGTTTCCGTATGAGTAGGCATCTTTCCAACCGTATTAGAGAGGGGTTGGTCAGCTATGATGACTATTTCGAGTGCAAAGAGGATGCCCTTGGAAAGATTGGCTTCTCCTCTTATCAGAAATGCACTACAGCCGTCCGAATGCTTGCATACGGAGTGCCCGGTGATCTCATTAACGACTACGTCCGTATGAGATAGTCGACATGCCTAGAGTTGCTGTACAAGTTTTGCAAGGCTGTTATTGTTGTGTTTGGCCCTGGGTACTTGAGGGAGCCGACTCCTCAAGATACATCCCGCTTGGTGGCGATGAATGCCAGCAGGGGCTTCCCAGAGATGCTTGGCATCATAGATTGCATGCACTGGGAGTGGAAGAACTGCCCTTTGCTACGTCTTGAGCTTGCGTTGGTTTTCTTTGAAGAGGAAAGGGTGATGCAGCGCAGTAGCATAAGTATTGCCCTCAGTTTTTGAGAACCAAGGTATCAATCCAGTAGGAGGCTCCTCAACAAGTCCCACGAACCTACACAAACAAACAAAGAACTCGCAACCAACGTGATAAGGGGTTGTCAATCCCTTCACAGCCACTTGCGAAAGTGAGATCTGATAGAGATAATATGATAAGATAACTATATTTTTGGTATTTTATAATATAGATGCAGAAAATAAAGATGCAAATAAAAGTAGATTGAAACTTATATGATAAAAGATAGACCCGGGGGCCATAGGTTTCACTAGTGGCTTCTCTCAAGATAGCATAAGTATTACGATGGGTGAACAAATTACTGACGAGCAATTGATAGAAAAGCGAATAATTATGATGTTATCTAGGCATGATCATGTATATAGGCATCACGTCCATGACAAGTAGACAGACTCCTGCATGCATCTACTACTATTACTCCACACATCGACTGCTATCCAGCATGCATCTAGAGTATTAAGTTCATAAGAATGGAGTAACACATTAAGAAAGATGACATGATGTAGAGGGATAAACTCAAGCAATATGATATAAACCCCATCTTTTTATCCTCGATGGCAACAATACAATACGTGTCTTGCAACCCTTTCTGTCACTGGGTAAGAACACCGCAAGATTGAACCCAAAGCTAAGCACTTCTCCCATGGCAAGAAAGATCAATCTAGTAGGCCAAACCAAACCGATAATTCGTAGAGACTTGCAAAGATAACTCAAACATACATAAAAGAATTTAGAGGAGATTCAAATATTATTCATAGATAAACTTGATCATAAACCCACAATTCATCGGATCTCGACAAACACACCGCAAAAAGAGATTACATCAAATAGATCTCCACAAGAGAGGGGGAGAACATTGTATTGAGATCCAAAAAGAGAGAAGAAGCCAACTAGCTAATAACTATGGACTCAAAGGTCTATGGTAAATTACTCACAACTCATCGGAGGGGCTATGGTGTTGATGTAGAAGCCCTTCGTGGTGGATCCCCCCTCCGGCAGAACGCCGGCGACGGCTCCAAGATGGGATCTCGCGGATATAGAAGGTTAGGGTGGTGGAAATATTTCTTCGGTGGCTCCCCGGATGTTTTTAGGGTATGTAGGCTTATATAGGAGGAAAAAGTACGTCGGTGGCCGCCTGAGGGGCCCATGAGACAGGGGGGCGCGCCCCCACCCTCGTGGCTGCCTCGGCTGCTTCTTAACTTGCACTCCAAGTCCTCTGGATCACGTTCGTTCCAAAAATCACGCTCCCGAAGGTTTCATTCCGTTTGGACTCCGTTTGATATTCCTTTTCTTCAAAATACTGAAATAGGCAAAAAACAGCAATACGGGCTAGGCCTTCGGTTAGTAGGTTAGTCCCAAAAATGATATAAATGTGTAAAATAAAGCCCATAAACATCCAAAACAGGTAATATAATAGCATGGAACAATCAAAAATTATAGATACGTTGGAGACGTATCAAGCATCCCCAAGCTTAATTCCTTCTCGTCCTCGAGTAGGTAAATGATAAAAACAGAATTTTTGATGTGGAATGCTACCTAGCATAATTCTCAATGTAATTTCTCTTTATTGTGGCATGAATGTTCAGATCCAAGTGATTCAAAATAAAAGTTCATATTGATAAAAGAAATAGCAATACTTCAAGCATACTAATAAAAGCAATCATGTCTTCTCAAAATAACATGGCTAAAGAAAGTTCATCCCTACAAAATCATATAGTTAGGCTATGCTTCATTTTCGTCACACAGAGATGTTCCCAACTTCTATACCCCCGATGACAAGCCAAGAAATTGTTTCATACTTAAATAATCTCAAACTTTTTCAACCTTCACGCAACACATGAGTGTGAGCCATGGATATAGCACTATAGGTGGAATAGAATAATAATTGGGGATTGTGTGGAGAAGACAAAAAGGAGAAAATCTCACATTGACGAGGATAATCAACGGGCTATGGAGATGCCCATCAATTGATGTCAACATGAGGAGTAGGGATTGCCATGCAACAGATGCACTAGAGCTATAAATTAGTGAAAGCTCAACAAAAGGAGACTAGTGGGTGTGCATCCAACTTGCTTGCTCACAAAGACCTAGGGCATTTGAGGAAGCCCATCGTAGGAATATACAAGCCAAGTTCTATAATGAAAAATTCCCACTAGTATATGAAAGTGACAACATATGAGACTCTCTACATGAAAAATATGGTGCTACTTTGAAGCACAATATATGAGACTCACTACATAAAGAATAAGGTGCTACTTTGAAGCACAAGTGTGGAAAAAGAGATAGCAGCATTGCCCTTTTATTTATTTTCTTTTTTCTTTTTTTTATATGTTTTCATTTTTTTCTTTTATTTTTTTCTTTGGCCTTTTTTTGGCCTTTCTTTTTTTTATTTTTGGGCAATGCTCTAATAATGATGATCATCACACTTTTAGTGATTACAACAAATGAATTACAACTCGAAACTAGAACAAGATATGACTCTATATGAATGCCTCCGGCGGTGTACCAGGATGGTGCAATGAATCAAGAGTGACATGTATAAAAATTATGCATGGTGGCTTTGCCACAAATACGATGTCAACTACATGATCATGCGATGGCAATATGACAAAAGTAATGTATGTCATGATGATGATAAACGGAATGGTGGAAATTTGCATGGCAATATATCTCGGAATGTCTATGGAAATGCCATAAATAGGTAGGTATGGTGGCTGTTTTGAGGAAGATATAAGGAGGTTTATGTGTGATAGAGCATATCACATCACGGAGTTTGGATGCACCGGCAAAGTTTGCACCAACTCTCAAGGTGAGAAAGGGCAATGCACGGTACCGAAGAGGCTAGCAATTATGGAAAGGTAAAAGTGCGTATAATCCATGGACTCAACATTAGTCAAAATAACTCATATACTTATTGCAAAAATTTAGAAGTCATCAAAAACCAAGCACTATGCGCATGCTCCTAGGGGATAGATTGGTAGGAAAAGACCATCGCTCGTCCCCGACCGCCACTCATAAGGATGCACAAGCCAGGTACTCTTCATGCTTCAAATTTGTTACACAACTTTAACCATACGTGCATGCTATGGGACTTGCTAACTTCAACACAAGCATTCTTTAAATTCATAATCACCCAACTAGCATGACTTTAATATCACTACCTCCCTATCTCAAAACAATTATCAAGTATCAAGTTGATCATAGTATCCAATTCACTTCCTATGATAGTTTTTATTATACCCAACTTGGATGCTCATCATTCTAGGACCAATTTATAACCATAGCAAATACCATGCTGTTCTACAAGACTCTCAAAATAATATAAGTGAAGCATGAGAGATCAACAATTTCTTCAAAATTAATCCACCGCCGTGCTCTAAAAGATATAAGTGAAGCACTAGAGCAAAAACTATCTAGCTCAAAAGATATAAGTGAAGCACATAGAGTATTCTAATAAATTTCAATCAAGGAGGCTTCTCCCAAAAGGTGTGCTACAGCAAGGATGATTGTGGTAAACTAAAAAGCAAAGTCTAACATAATACACGACGCTCCAAGCAAAACACATATCATGTGGTGAATAAAAATATAGCTCCAAGTGAAGTTACCAATGAACGAAGACGAAAGAGGGGATGCCTTCCGGGGGCATCCCCAAGCTTAGGCTTTTGGCTATTCTTGAATATCTTGGGGTGCCTTGGGCATCCCCAAGCTTAGGCTTTTGCCACCCTTTATTCCATAGTCCATCAAATCTTTACCCAAAACTTGAAAACTTCACAACACAAAACTCAATAGGAAATCTCATAAGCTTCGTTAGTGAAAGAAAACAATCCAAGAGTTGTCAATGCGTCATGCGCAATACTAGGATCAATTCCAATGAAATTTCCCTTGGCAATGCAATCCAAGAGTTGTCTATGCGTCATGTTTAGCCCAACATAAAAATTGCGAAGAAGAATTCTAAAGTTCACCTCTAGGGTGTACTTGCGATAAGATTCCATCATCCTATACCAAGCATCTTTTAAATTTTCTCCTTGCCTTTGCTTGAAGTGAAGAACTTCAAACTCGGGAGACATAGGAGCGGATAAGGAACTAGCCATAATGACAAGGTAAACAATCTAACACACGAGCAAACGGAAAAAGGCAAGCGAAAGAGAGAGGAAGAAGAAGGCAAGCGAAAAAGAGAGGAGATTGGGAAAGAGAGGGTGAATAAAACGACAAGGGTGAAGTGGGGGAGAGGAAAATGAGAGGAAAATGGCAAATAATGTAAATGCGAGGGAGATGAGTTTGTAATGGGTACTTGGTATGTCTTGACTTGAGCGAAGACCTCCTCGGCAACGGCGCCAGAAATCCTTCTTGCTATGTCTTGAGCTTGCGTTGGTTTTCCTTGAAGAGGAAAGGGTGATGCATCACAGTAGCGTAAGTATTTCTCTCAGTTTTTGAGAACCAAGGTATCAATCCAGTAGGAGGCTCCTCAACAAGTCCCACGAACCTACACAAACAAACAAAGAACTCGCAACCAACGCGATAAAGGGGTTGTCAATCCCTTCACGGCCACTTGCGAAAGTGAGATCTGATAGAGATAATATGATAAGATAAATATATTTTTGGTATTTTATAATATAGATGCAGAAAATAAAGATGCAAATAAAAGTAGATTGAAACTTATATGATAAAAGATAGACCCGGGGGCCATAGGTTTCACTAGTGGCTTCTCTCAAGATAGCATAAGTATTACGGTGGGTGAACAAATTACTGACGAGCAATTGATAGAAAAGCGAATAATTATGATGTTATCTAGGCATGATCATGTATATAGGCATCATGTCCATGACAAGTAGACCGACTCCTGCATGCATCTACTACTATTACTCCACACATCGACCGCTATCCAGCATGCATCTAGAGTATTAAGTTCATAAGAACAAAGTAATGCATTAAGAAAGATGACATGATGTAGAGGGATAAACTCAAGCAATATGATATAAACCCCATCTTTTTATCCTCGATGGCAACAATACAATACGTGTCTTGCAACCCTTTCTGTCACTGGGTAAGAACACCACAAGATTGAACCCAAAGCTAAGCACTTCTCCCATGGCAAGAGAGATCCATCTAGTAGGCCAAACCAAACCGATAATTCGTAGAGACTTGCAAAGATAACTCAATCATAAAGAATTCAGAGGAGATTCAAATATTATTCATAGATAAACTTGATCATAAACCCACAATTCATCGGATCTCGACAAACACACCGCAAAAAGAGATTACATCAAATAGATCTCCACAAGAGAGGGGGAGAACATTGTATTGAGATCCAAAAAGAGAGAAGAAGCCAACTAGCTAATAACTATGGACCCGAAGGTATGTGGTAAATTACTCACAACTCATCGGAGGGGCTATGGTGTTGATGTAGAAGCCCTCCATTGTGGATTCCCCCTCCGGCAGAACGCCGGCGACCGCTCCAAGATGGGGTCTCGTGGATACAGAAGGTTACGGTGGTGGAAATATTTCTTCGGTGGCTCCCTGGATGTTTTCGGGGTATGTAGCTTATATAGGAGGAAGAAGTACGCCGGTGGCCGCCCGAGGGGCCCACGAGATAGGGGGCGCGCCTTGTAGGTGTGGCGCGCCCCCCACCCTCGTGGCTGCCTCGGCTGCTTCTTGACTTGCACTCCAAGTCCTCTGGATCACGTTCGTTCCAAAAATCACGCTCCCGAGGGTTTCATTCTGTTTGGACTCCGTTCGATATTCCTTTTCTTCAAAATACTGAAATAGGCAAAAAACAGCAATACAGGCTGGGCCTCCGGTTAGTAGGTTAGTCCCAAAAATGATATAAATGTGTAAAATAAAGCCCATAAACATCCAAAACAGGTAATATAATAGCATGGAACAATCAAAAATTATAGATGCGTTTGAGACATATCACCCTTCTGCTTGGCAAGGGCAGTATAAGGGCCATGTCAAGGCTTGCACTATCATACTTGAGGCAGTGGCATCTCAAGATCTTGAGATCTGGAACTCTTTCTTTGGCATGGCCGGATCACACGATGATATCAACGTGCTTCAGTGCTCGCCAGTGTTTGCTAGGCTTGCCAAAGGCAACAACCCACCGGTGAATGTTACCATCAACGACCACAACCACGATAAAGGATATTACCTGGGTGACGGTATCTATCCTCAATGGACCACTATTGTGAAGACAATCCCCAACCCTATCAGAGAGAAGAGGAAAAGATTTTCCTAAGAGCAAGAGAGTGCTAGGAAGGACGTCGAACATGCCTTCGGTGTTTTGCAATCTCGATGGGGCATCATTCAGTATCCTGCTAAGACTTGGAGCACGAAGAAACTATGGGAGGTGATGACTGCTTGTGTGATCATGCACAATATGATCGTAGAAGATGAGCGCCCGGAACGTCTCTATGATCAAGGGTTTCAGTTTTAGGGTGAGAATGTTGTGCCTGAGCATGGAGGAGTGACAACATTTGAACAGTTCACCCAATTTCAGCATGACATGCGTGATTGGGAAACTCACATGTAGCTGCAAAATGATTTGGTTGAGCATATGCGGGCTCATGTTGGCAACCAATAGATGTATGTTTTATATTCGTCTTGCAAAACTATGTGAGACTATTTTATTTTTATTCGGCTTGTAAAACTATGCTATTTATTTGGTTGAAACTATGCTATTTATTTGATGTTGGACTATATGTTCGCTTGTGAAATACTGCAAAAAATGTGTGTGAAATAATGCAAAATTTGTGCTATTTGTTGAAAAAGGATAGCCAGCGAGCCATGCCGGCATATATATGTCAGTGCCTTGGGTGCACTGCCGACCCAAATCTCAAATAGGGTCGTCCGACCCAAACGGACAAAAAGTAGACAAAAGCGTCATCCGTTTGGGTCTACGTGTTGGAGTTGCTATTATACCCTACCCATCCTACCACCACAGACAATGACGGTTGGGTATTGAACAGGTAGTTCCACTCGTGGGGCTGCAGGCGGGCGCCACCCACCATGCTACTTCTTGAGCTTGCATAAGTTTTTCCCTTGAAGAGGAAAGGGTGATGCAGCAAAGTAGAGATAAGTATTTCCCTCACTTTAAGAACTAAGGTATCAATCCAGTAGGAGAAAACACACAAATCACCGAATACCTGCACAAACAATCAAACAACTTGCACCCAACGTGATAAAGGGGTTGTCAATCCCTTCACGGTTACTTGCAAAAGTGAGATATGATAGAGATAGATAAACAAAAAGTAAAATATTTTTGGTATTTTTGGTTTATAGATCGGAAAGTAAAAGATTGCAAATTAGTAGATCGAAAACTAATTTGATGGAAATAGACCCGGGGGTCATAAGTTTCACTAGAGGCTTCCCTCAAGATAGCAAATAATACGGTGGGTGAACAAATTACTGCCGAGCAATTGATAGAAAAGTGCAAAGTTATGACGATATCTAAGGCAATGATCATGAATATAGGCATCACGTCTGTGTCAAGTAGACCGAAATGATTCTGCATCTCCTACTATTACTCCACACATCGACCGCTATCCATCATGCATCTAGAGTATTAAGTTCATAAAGAACCGAGTAACGCATTAAGTAAGATGACATGATGTAGAGGAATTAACTCAAGCAATATGAAGAAAACCCCATCTTTTTATCCTCGATGGCATCAATACAATACGTGCCTTGCTTCCCCTACTGTCACTGGGAAAGGACACCACAAGAGTGAACCCAAAGCTAAGCACTTCTCCCATTGCAAGAAAAACCAATCTAGTTGGCCAAACCAAACCGATGGTTCAAAGAGAATTACAAAGATATCAAATCACGCATACAGGAATTTAGATAAGAATCAAATAATATTCATAGATAAGTTGATCATAAATCCACAATTCACCGGATCTCGACAAACACACCACAAAAAAGTATTAAATATAATAGATCTCCAAGAACATCGAGGAGAACATGGTATTGAGAATCAAAGAGAGAGAAGAAGCCATTTAGCTACTAGCTATGGACCCCTAGGTCTATGGTAAACTATTCACGCTTCATAGGAAGGGCAACAGAGTTGATGTAGAAGCCCTCCGTGATCGAATCCCCCTCCAGCAGGGTGCCGAAAAAGGTCCCTAAATGGGATCTCACGGGTATAGAAGGTTGCGGCAGCGTAAAAGTATTTTTGTGGATGCTTCTGGTGGTTTGGGAACAAATGGGAATGTATATGCGAAAGAATTAGGTCAGGAGGGTCACGGGAGGCCCACAAGGGTGGGGGCGCGTCTACCCCCTTGAGCGTGCCCTCCGTCCTTATGGACGTCTCGTGACTCCTCCGACTTCATCTCCAAGTCTCCTGGCTGTCTTCTAGTCCAAGAAAAATAAACGCGAAGGTTTCATAACGTTTGGACTCCGTATGGTATTCCTTTTCCACGAAACTAAAAAACAAGGAAAAAACAGGAACTGGCACTTGATACGTGATACATCTCCAACGTATCTATAATTTTTGATTGTTCCATGCTATTATATTACCTGTTTTGGATGTTTAATGGGCTTTACTATGCACTTTTATATTATTTTTGGGACTAACCTATTAACCAGAGGCCCAGTCCAAATTGCTGTTTTTTTCCTATTTCAGTGTTTCGCAGAAAAGAAATATCAAACGGATTCCAAACGGAATGAAACCTTCGAGAGAGTTATTTTTGGAACAAATGCAATCCAGGAGACTTAGAGTGGACGTCAAGAAAGAAACGAGGTGGCCACGAGGCAGGAAGGCGCGCCCAGGGGGGGTAGGTGCGCCCCCACCCTCGTGGGCCCCTCGTGGCTCCCCTGACCGACTTCCTTCACCTATATATACTCATATACCCTGAAAACACCCAGGAGCACCACGAAACCCTATTTCCACCGCCGCAACCTTCTATACCCGTGAGATCCCATCTTGGGGCCTTTTCCGGTGCTCCGCCGGAGGGGGAATCGATCACGGAGGGATTCTACATCAACACCATAGCCTCTCCGATGAAGTGTGAGTAATTTACCACAGACCTTCGGGTCCATAGTTATTAGCTAGATGCCTTCTTCTCTCTCTTTGGATCTCAATACAAAGTTCTCCTCGATCTTCTTGGAGATCTATTTGATGTAATTCTTTTTGCAGTGTGTTTGTTGAGATCCGATGAATTGTGGGTTTATGATCAAGATTATCTATGAACAATATTTGAATCTCCTCTAAATTCTTTTATGTATGATTTATTATCTTTGCAAGTCTCTTTGAATTATCAATTTGGTTTGGCCTACTAGATTGATCTTTCTTGCAATGGGAGAAGTGCTTAGCTTTGGGTTCAATCTTGCGGTGTCCTTTCCCAGTGAAAACAGGGGCAGCAAGGCACGTATTGTATTGTTGCCATCGAGGATAAAAAGATGGGGTTTATATCATATTACTTGAGTTTATTCCTCTACATCCTGTCATCTTGCCTAATGTGTTACTCTGTTCTTATGAACTTAATACTCTAGATGCATGCTGGATAGCGGTCGATGTGTGGAGTAATAGTAGTAGATGCAGAATCATTTCGATCTACTTGTCGCGGACATGATGCCTATATACATGATCATGCCTAGATATTCTCATAACTATGCACTTTTCTATTAATTGCTCGACAGTAATTTGTTCACCCACTGTAATACTTATGCTATCTTCAGAGAAGCCACTAGTGAAACCTATGGCCCTTGGGTCTATTTTCCATCATATAAGTTTCCGATCTACTTTAGTTTGCAATCTTTACTTTCCAACCTAGATCATAAAAATACCAAAAACATTTATCTTATTATCTCTATCAGATCTCACTTCTGCAAGTGGCTGTGAAGGGATTGACAACCCCTTTATCACGTTGGTTGCAAGGTTCTTATTTGTTTGTGTTGGTACGAGGGATTTGCATGTAGCCTCCTACTGGATTGATACATTGGTTCTCAAAAACTGAGTGAAATACTTACGCTACTTTGCTGCATCACCCTTTCATCTTCAAGGGAAAACCAACGCATGCTCAGGTAGTAAGAAGGATTTCTGGCGCCGTTGCTGGGGAGTCTACGCACAAGTCAATACATACCAAGTACCCATCACAAACTCTTATCCCTCGCATTACATTATTTGCCATTTGCCTCTTGTTTTCCTCTCCCCCACTTCACATTTGCCTTTTCTTCGCCTTCTTCCCGTATGTCTTTTTGTTTGTGTTTCCACGTGCCTTCTATTTTCTTGCATCTTTGCTTACTAAAAATCTATTGATATGGATCCACTTAAAGTGTTCTTCTTGGATCATCTTCGATCCTTATGCGCTCGTGCTGAAACCCCAACTAGCCTAGTTGATGGGAAATATTTAGATGAGCATGCTCATTTTGTGCGTCGCCATTTGTTTGAAAAAGGGAGACTCTTATGGGGTCAACTTAACAGATTGTTGTGTTATGCTTAGAATCTTTGTGAAATTTATGATTTTACTTGTTGAAAGATCGTGGATGTCGCCTAGAGGGGGGGGGTGAATAGGCGCTTTAAAATAATTATGGTGTAGGCTTGAACAAATGCGGAATAAACCTAGCGGTTAACTTGTGAAGCACAAAACCTACAACAAGTAGGCTCACCTATGTGCACCAACAACTTATGCTAAGCAAGATAAGTAACTATGTGATAGCAAGATATATGACAAAGAACAATATGGCTATCATAAAGTAAAGTGCATAAGTAAAGGGCTCGGGTAAGAGATAACCGAGGCACGCGGAGACAACGATGTATCCCGAAGTTCACACCCTCGCGGATGCTAATATCTATTTGGAGCGGTGTGGAGGCACAATGCTCCCCAAGAAGCCACTAGGGCCACCATAATCTCCTCACTCCCTCACACAATGCAAGATGCCGTGATTCCACTAAGGGACCCTTGAGGGCGGTCACCAAACCCGTACAAATGTCAACCCTTGGGGGCAGTCACCGAACCCGTACACTTTGGCAACCCTTGGGGGCGGTCACCGGAACCCGTCAAATTGCTTGGGGCGATCTCCACAACCTAATTGGAGACCCCGACACTTGCCCGGAGCTTTACACCACAATGATTGAGCTCCAAACACCACCAACCGTCTAGGGCTCCCAAGAACCCAAGAGGAACAAGCTCAAGGGTACCAAGCACCCAAGAGTAATAAGCTTCTCAACTTGTAACTTCCACGTATCACCGTGGAGAAATCAAACCGATGCACCAAATGCAATGGCAAGGTGACACGGAGTGCCCAAGTCCTTCTCTCCCAAATCCCACCGACGCAACTAATGCTAGGGAGGAAAATGAGAGGAAGAACAAGAAGGAGAACACCAAGAACTCCAAGATCTAGATCCAAGGGGTTCCCCTCACATAGAGGAGAAAGTGATTGGTGGAAATGTGGATCTAGATCTCCTCTCTCTTTCCCACCAAAAACTAGCAAGAATCCATGGAGAGATTGAGAGATAGCAAGCTCGGAGAAGGTCAACAATGGGGGAAGAACACGAGCTCAAAGGATAAGACTTAATGGGGAAGAAGGCCCCCTTTTATAGGAGGGGAAAAATCCAACCGTTATCCCCTCACTCAGCCCGCACGACGCGGTACTACCGCACCAAATTACGGTACTATCGCGGTTGGTTGAGGGTACTAGTGCTGCTGGTTGCGGTACTACATCTTGTGCGGCACTGGCCAGATGAAGGCCTGTTGCACAGGGCAACAAGCGGTAGAACCGCCGGAGAGGTACTACCGCGCGCTCCTATGGTACTACCGTAAGGCAGGCAACACTAGGCGCAGAGAAAGCGCGGAAGTAAAAAAATTACTTCCATACCTACTTCCGCTAAGGGAGGACCTGCGCAAAAATCCGGCACGGTACTACCGCACACCTGGAGCGGTACTACCACGTAGGGCGCGGATGTAAAAAATTACATCCGCCCGTACATCCGCTCATGCTGCTATGCCTAGCCAGAGACCACGGTACTACCTTGCCCGTTGCGCGGTACTACCGCGTAGGGCGCGGATGTAAAAAATTACATCCGCCCCTACTGCCGCTCGAGAAGCTGCGCCTGGCCTGAGGCCATGGTACTACCGCTCCCACAGAGCGGTACTACCTGAGCACCTGCAGTACTACAGCAGGGGACTGCGGTACTACCGCAAGGGCCTGCGGTACTACCGCTCCGGAGAGCAGTACTACCGCATGCTCCATATCAGCAACACTAGGAGTCCTTCATTTTGCAGAGAAGACAACAGAGGGATACAATAAAACCAGAACTGCCATAACTTCTGCAAATGAGCTCTGAATTGAGCAAACTCAAGCTTGTTGGATACAAGCCAACGTGTAACATCAAAACAGCAAAGAAGGCAGGGGAGGTATGCCTAACAAAAAGAGGAGAGAAACCTCCAACAAAGAAGAACCGACAGAACCTCCAACATCGAAAACATCATAGAAGATGCATGTGAACTCTGTTTTCGATGAACTCGAGCTTGTCATCAAGATGACCATAAGCTCCAAATCTCACAAAGAGAACCAAACAAGAACCAAGAAAGATGATGCAAGGATGTAGTGGTTTGAGCTCTCTACCAACAATATGATCAAGCTACTCAACGAGAGCCCCCCTTGATAGTAAGACAATAGATCCTATAACCCGGTCTCCCAACAACCACCATGAGACCGGTAAAATAGAAAACCTATCAAGGGCAAACCTTTGCCTTGCACATGGTCCACTTGAGCTAGATGATGACGATCTTGACTCCCTCAAGTTGGACCACCTTTCTTGATTGTGTTGGCTCGATGAAGACTAGATGATTGCTTCCGATAGTCCACTATGGGTGAGCCACTCTTCGGCTCATCTTCACAAGTCCATTGTCACCATAATGGACGGCAAGCTTCAAGCACTTGATCTCTTCGTGATGCATCACTTGAACTTGCACGCCGCATCCTAACCCCACAAAGAACTCTCACAAAGACCATGGGTTAGTACACAAAGCGTAATTGGCAATGCTTACCATACCATGGGATCACTTGATCCCTCTCGGTACATCTTCTACGCTTTGTGTGTTGATCAACTTGATTCACTCTTTGACTTAGTCTTGATCAACCCCTCACAAGACCAATCTTTGAGGTAATTCCTTGAAAAGCACCTTGGTCGACACAAACTCTCCTTGAAACCAACACATGTACTCCAAGAAAAGCCTATGGACAAAACCTTCAAATATAACTCAAGAAAACCATTAGTCCATAGAGATTGTCATCAATTACCAAAACCAAACATGGGGGCACCGCATGTTCTTTCACTTGTTGCTCTAAGAACCCTAAAAAAACCTTCCCTACCTATGTGAGTTTAATGAAAATGAATTCTTATCTTCTTATGCAAAGTGTGTTTATAGTTACTATGATATCAAACAAATTGAAGAATTTGTTTCTTTTAAGGGTGCTTATGAAGTTGCTTCTTTGATTGAAAAGTATGATATTACTCTCTACGAATCTGAAAATTTTGACATACTTAAATATTGCTATGAAAACTATGCTCATAATGTCTATGTCAAAGAATTTATTGAGAGAATGACTATTGCTTTGGAAGAAAATAATGATATGCATGAACCTATAGATAATGATTTTGATGATTTGATTGAAATATCCCTTGATGAAAATTATGCTTGCTATTCTTGTGGCCATGATGCTAATATTTATGAAAATGAATTTGCTATAGTTCCTTATGTTAAACATGAGATCGTTGCTATTGCACCCATAATTGGTAGTTCCTTCAATGGAAAGCATGATTGCAATGATGTTACTATAAATTCTCTTGTCAATTGTGCTAATAATATGCAAAACCCTAAGCTTGGGTATGCTAGTTTTGCTATGTCTACTACTTGTTGCAATGATCATGATTGGGGTGATTCTTCCTATGATCTTGAAAATTCATTTAAGCCCCATGATGAATATGAGATTGATAATAGAGTTTGCAATAATATTGAAAGTGGATTTGGAATATTGTCAACTTTAGATCCCACATATTTGGAGAATGTTCAATTTTATGAATTTTTTGATAAAAGTGGGGTTGGAGAGGTCATGACTTTAGTTAATATTAATCCCACTATTTTGGAAGAGTGTCAACTTTGCATGCATATGGATCGTGTTGAGAATATGTTATGTGATAGCTATATTGTTGAATTTGCTTATGATCCTATATGTAATTATTGCATGAGAGGAAAATATGGTTGTAGAAATATTCATGTTCGTAAATTACCTCTCTTCATGTTGAGATTGCTATCGTCTCTTTCTTCTTCCTTGCATATGCTAGTTTTTGCTTGCTATGATAATTTGTTTGCCTATAAGATGCCTATGCATAGGAAGTATGTTAAACTTAGATGTGTTTGTCTCATGTTTTATGATGCTCTCTTTGTGCTTCAATTCTTGTCTTTCATGTGAGCATCATCGAAATCTCAATCCCTAGTTAGGGGCGTTAAACGATAGCGCTTGTTGGGAGGCAACCCAATTTTATTTTTGTTCTTTGCTTTCTGTTCCTGTTTAGTAATAAATAATTCATCTAGCCTCTGGTTAGATGTGGTTTTGTGTTTTAATTAGTGTTTGTGCCAAGTAAAACCTTTAGGATAACCTACGGTGATAGTTAACTTGATCTTGCTGAAAAACAGAAACTTTTGCGTGCACGAGAATAATTTTCATAAATCACAAAAACGTGCTTTTCAGTTGATTATTTTTGCAGAAGATTAATTTAAAACAGACCTAGAACTTCCTACTTTGGTAGAATTTTTGAGGTTCAGAAGTATTCGAAAGTTACAGATTGCTACAGGCTGTTCTGTTTTTGACAGATTCTATTTTTCGTGTGTTGTTTGCTTATTTTGATGAATCTATGGCTAGTATCGGGGGGTATGAACCATAGAGAAGTTGGAATACAGTAGGTTTAACACCAATATAAATAAATAATGAGTTCATTACAGTAACTAAAAGTGGTGGTTTGTTTTCTTGTACTAACGGAGCTCATGAGATTTTCTGTTGAGTTTTGTGTTGTGAAGTTTTCAAGTTTTGGGTAAAGATTTGATGGATTATGGAATAAGGAGTGGCAAGAGCCTAAGCTTGGGGATTCCCAAGGCACCCCAAGGTAAAATTCAAGGACAACCAAAATCCTAAGCTTGGGGATTCCCCGGAAGGCATCCCCTCTTTCGTCTTCGTCCATCGGTAACTTTATTTGATGCTATATTTTTATTCACCACATGATATGTGTTTTTCTTGGAGCGTCGTGTAAAATTTGAGTCTTTGCTTTTTAGTTTACCACAATCATCCTTGTTGTACACACCTTTTGGAGAGACACACACGAATTGTAATTTACTAGAATACTCTATGTGCTTCACTTATATCTTTTGAGCTAGATAATTTTGCTCTAGTACTTCACTTGTATCTTTTTAGAGCACGGTGGTGGTTTTATTTTATAGAAACTATTGGTCTCTCATGCTTCACTTATACTCCCTCCATTCCATAATGTAGTGCCTATAGATTTTTGTGAAAGTCAAACTTTGCCAACTTTGACCAAGTGTATAGAGAAAATTGTCTACATCTACAATACGAAACATGTATATTCTGAAAATATAAGTGATGATCTATCCAATGAGGTGCATTTAGTATTCTAGATGTACCTACTTTTTTATATATACATGGTCAAAGTTTGTAATGTTTGACTTTTGTAAAAATCTATAGGCACTACATTATGGAACAGAGGGAGTATTATTTTGAGAGTCTTTTAGAATAGCATGGTAATTTGCTTTGGTTATAAAACTAGTCCTAATATGATGGGCATCCAAGTTGGGTATAATAAAAACTATCATATAAAGTGCATTGAATACTATGATAAATTTGATACTTGATAATTGTTTTGAGATATAAAGGTGGTAATGTTAGAGTAATGCTAGTTGGGTAATTATGAAACTGAGAAATACTTGTGTTAAAGTTGGCAAGTCCCGTAGCATGCACGTGTGGTGAACGTTGTGTGACAAATTTGAAGCATGTGGTGTTGTTTGATTGCCTTCCTTATGAGTGGAGGTCGGGATCGCGCAATGGTTAACTCCTACCAACCCTTCCCCTAGGAGCATGCGTAGTAGTACTTTGCTTCAAGGGCTAATAAACTTTTTCAATAAGTATATGAGTTCTTTATGACTAATGTGAGTCCATGGATTATACGCACTCTTACCCTTCCGCAATTTGCCAGCCTCTACGGTACCGTGCATTGCCCTTTCTCACCTTGAGAGTTGGTGCAAACTTCGCCGTTGCATCCAAACCCCGTGATACGATACACTCTATCATACATAAACCTCCTTATATCTTCCTCAAAACAGCCACCATACCTACGTATTATGGAATTTCCATAGCCATTCCGAGATATATTATCATGTAACTTTCCACCGTTTCGTTTATTATGACATGCTCCATCATTGTCATATTGCTTTTGCATGATCATATAGTTGACATCGTATTTGTGGCAAAGCCACCTTTATAATTCTTTCATACATGTCACTCTTGATTCATTGCATATCCCGGTACACCTCCGGAGGCATTCACATAGAGTCATATTTTGTCCTAAGTATTGAGTTGTAATTCTTGAGTTGTAAATAAATAGAAGTGTGATGATTTCCATTATTAGAGCATTGTCCCATGTGAGGAAAGGATGATGGAGACTATGATTCCCCCACAAGTCGGGATGAGACTCTGGACTTTATGAAAAACAAAAGAGGCCAAAGAAGCCCACCAAATAAAAAAAAGGAAAAAAAAAGAGAAAAAGAGAGAAGCGACAATGTTACTATCCTTTTACCACACTTGTGCTCCAAAGTAGCACCATGATCTTCATGATAGAGAGTCTCTTATTTTGTCACTTTCATATACTAGTGGGATTTTTTCATTATAGAACTTGGATTGTATATTCCAATGATGGGCTTCCTCAAATTGCCCTAGGTCTTCGTGAGCAGGCAAGTTGGATGCACACCCACTTAGTTTCTTTTTGATGAGCTTTCATACATTTATAGCTCTAGTGCATATGTTGCATGGCAATCCCTACTCCTCGTATTGACATCAATTGATGGGCATCTCCATAGTCTGTTGATTAGCCGCGTCAATATGAGACTTTCTCCCTTTTTGTTTTCTCACATAATCCCTATCATCATACTCTACTCCACCCATAGTGCTATGTCCATGGCTTACGCTCATGTATTGCGTGAGGGTTGAAAAGGTTGAAGCGCGTTAAAAAGTATGAACCAATTGCTTGGCTGAAACCGGGGTTGTGCATGATGGGAGTATTTTGTGTGACAAAAATGAAGCATGGCCAAACTATATGATTTTGTAGGGATAAGCTTTCTTTGGCTATGTTATTTTGATAAGACATGACTACTTTGTTAGTATGCTTGAAGTATTATTATTTTTATGTCAATATTAAACTTTGGTCTTGAATCTTTTGGATCTGAACATTCATGCCACAATAAAGAAATTACATTGAGAAATATGCTAGGTAGCATTCCATATCAAAAGTTCTGTTTTTATCATTTACCTACTCGAGGACGAGCAGGAATTAAGCTTGGGGATGCTTGATACGTCTCCAACGCATCTATGATTTTTGATTGTTCCATGCTATTATATTTCCTGTTTTGGATGTTTAATGGGCTTTACTATGCACTTTTATATTATTTTTGGGACTAACCTATTAACTAGAGGCCCAGTCCAAGTTGTCGTTTTTTTTGCCTATTTCAGTGTTTCGCTGAAAAGGAATATCAAACAGAGTCCAAATGGAATGAAACCTTTGGGAGAGTTATTTTTGGAACAAACGCAATCCAGGAGACTTGGAGTGGACGTCAAGAAAGAAACGAGGTGGCCACGAGGCAGGGAGGCGCACCCAGGGGGGTAGGCGCGCCCCCACCCTCGTGGGCCCCTTGTGGCTCCCCTGACCGACTTCCTTCGCCTATATATACTCATATACCCTGAAAGCACCCAGGAGCACCACGAAACCCTATTTCAACCGCCGCAACATTCTGTACCCATGAGATCCCTCGGGGCCTTTTCCGGCGCTCCGCCAGAGGGGGAATCGATCACGGAGGGCTTCTACATCAACACCATAGACTCTCCGATGAAGTGTGAGTAGTTTACCACAGACCTTCGGGTCCATAGTTATTAGCTAGATGGCTTCTTTTCTCTCCTTGGATCTCAATACAAAGTTCTCCTCGATCTTCTTGGAGATCTATTCGATGTAATTCTTTTTGCGGTGTGTTTGTCGTGATGTGCTGAATTGTGGGTTTATGATCAAGATTATCTATGAACAATATTTGAATCTCCTCTGAATTCTTTTATGTATGATTTGTTATCTTTGCAAGTCTCTTCGAATTATCAGTTTGGTTTGGCCTACTAGATTGATCTTTTTTGCAATGGGAGAAGTGCTTAGCTTTGGGTTCAATCTTGCGGTCTCCTTTCCCAGTGACAGCAGGGGCAGCAAGGCACGTATGCTATTATTGCCATCAAGGGTAAAAAGATGGAGTTTATATCATATTGCTTGAGTTTATCCCTCTACATCATGTCATCTTGCCTAATGCATTACTCTGTTCTTATGAACTTAATACTCTAGATGCATGCTGGATAGCGGTCGATGTGTGGAGTAATAGTAGTAGATGCAGAATCGTTTCGATCTACTTGTCGCGGACGTGATGCCTATATACATGATCATGCCTAGATATTCTCATAACTATGCACTTTTCTATCAATTGCTCGACGATAATTTGTTCACCTACCGTAATACTTATGCTATCTTGAGAGAAGCCACTAGTGAAACCTATGCCCCCCGGGTCTATTTTCCATCATATAAGTTTCTGATCTACTTTATTTTGCAATCTTTACTTTCCAATCTATATGATAACAATACCAAAAATATTTATCTTATTATCTCTATCAGATCTCACTTTTGCAAGTGGCCATGAAGGGATTGAAAACCCCTTTATCGCGTTGGTTGCACGGTTCTTATCTGTTTGTGTAGGTACGAGGGATTTGCGTGTAGCCTCCTACTTGATTTATACCTTGGTTCTCAAAAACTGAGGGAAATACTTACGCTACTTTTCTGCATCACCCTTTCCTCTAAAAGGGAAAACCAATGCATGCTCAAGAGGTAGCAATACATCTCCATCGTATCTATAATTTTTGATTGTTTCATGCCAATATTATACAACTTTTATAAACTTTTGGCAACATTTTATATGATTTATTTGGACTAACATATTGATCCGGTGCCTAGTGCGAGTTACTGTTTGTTGCATGTTTTGTGTTTCGTATAAAATCCATATCAAACAAAGTCCAAACGCGATAATTTTTTTGGAGAATTATTTTGGAATATATTTGATTTTTGGGACTTGGTATCAACGCTAACGGAGACCCACGACCTCCACAACCCACCAGGGCGCGCCAGGCACCCCCTAGCATGCCCAGGTGTCTTGTGCCCACCCCGTAAGGTGGTTGGGGCCCTTCTTCTGGCGCAAGAAAGATAATCAATGGAAAAAAATCGTGTAAAAATTTCAGCGCAATCGGAGTTAATCTCCGGGAATTTAAGAAACCGTGAAGGGCCAGATCTGGGGAACGTGAAACAGTAGAGAATAGAGAGGGAGATGCAATCTTGGAGGGGCTCCTGGCCCTCCGGGTCCATGGAGGCCATGGACCAGAGGGGGAACTCTCCTCCCATCTAGGGTGGGGGGAAAGGAAGAAGAATAAGGAGGGGGGCTCTCTCCGCCTCTCTCCCGGTGGCGCCGGAGTGCCACCGGGGCAAGGATCGTGACGGCGATCTACATCAACAATCTTGCTACCATAAACACCAACTTTCTACCCCTCTATGCAGCGGTGTAACACCTCTCTTCCCCATTGTAATCTCTACTTAAACATGGTCCTCAACTCCATATATTATATCCCAATGATATTTGGCTATCCTACGATGTTTGAGTAGATACATTTTGTCCTATGGGTTAATCGTGATCTTGGTTGGTATGATTGTATATTTTATTTATGGTGCTGTCCTACGGTGCCCTTCGTCTCGTGCAAACGTGAGGGGTCCCCGCTATAGGGTGTTGCAATACGTTCATGATTCGCTTATGGTGGGTTGCGATAGTGACAGAAGCTTAAACCTGAGTAGGTGGGTTGTTGCGTATGGGATAAAGAGGACTTGATACTTAATGCTATGGTTGGGTTTCATGACCTTAATGATCTTTAGTAGTTGCGGATGCTTGCTAGAGTTCCAATCATAAGTGCATATGATCCAAGTAGAGAAAGTATGTTAGCTCATGCCTCCCTCTCATATAGAATTACAAGAATGATTACCGGTACTTGTTATCAATTTCATAGGGACAAATGACTTTCTTGTTAACAAAAGCTATCCACTTTTATTACCTTGCAATTTATTCATAGTTTATTCTCGCAAAGTACTCGTAGTTTTATTCTTGCAAAATAGTTTCATACTTTTTAGGTAAAGCAAACATCAAGTGTGCGTATAGTTGTATCGGTGGTCGATAGAACTTGAGGGAACGTTTGTTCTGCCTTTAGCTCCTCGTTGGGTTCGACACTCTTATTTATCGAAGAAGGCTACAAACGATCCCCTATACTTGTGGGTTATCAAGACCTTTTTCTGACGCCGTTGCCGGGGAGCAATAGGGTGGGGTGAATATTCTCGTGTGTGCTTGTTTGCTTCATTACTAAGTAGTTTTTATTTTCTGTTCTAAGTTGTTCTCTATGTTTAGTTATGGATATGGAACACGAAACACCAAAAAATTAGTTGTACTTGCTACTCATGGAAATGGGGGACCTCCTAAAACTCTCGATGCTTGTTATGTGAAAGATATTATGCACTACTTTGATAATCGTGAGAAAACCCCATTCAACTATATAATGGGAGTAACTTTGGATCAATGTGAATACTTTAGGGATTATCGCTTGACTCATAAAGGGAAATTGTTATGGGATCAAATGCATATGTTGCGTTGGTATGCTCGGGAGCTATGCTTGAGATATGATTATACTTGTTGCTCTAGGATGAATGCTCCACATCTTCCCTTTTCATGCAAATTTAATGATAATGAAACCTTGGCTTCTTATGCTAATGGTATATATGATTACTATGATGTGGAATGAATAGAAGAATTTTTTGCTTTTAAGGGTGCTTATGCAATTGAATCTTTGTTTTTAAAGTATGAAGCTTTTGATGATGATGTTTATAGACCTAAATTTTTTGCCATCCTTAAGTATTTCTATGATAATTACAAATACAATTTCGATATTGATGTATTTATTGATAAAGTCTTCGCTCTCCAAAAAGAGACTAATATTTTGCAGGAGTCTATGGAAGAAGGAATTGATGAAGCTGTAGCTCATTGGATGAAATAGATGATGAGGAGGGCGAAGAACAAAAGGAGGAAGAGCGGACTAGCTACTTGTGCCCACCTTCTAATGAGAGTAACTCTCCAACTCATACATTATTTAATATCCCTTCATGCCTAACGAAGGATGAATGCTATGGTAATTGCTATGAACCCATTGATTCCTTTGAAATATCCCTTTTTGATGAACTTGATGCTTGTGGCCATGATGCCAATATGAATGATGCTTACGGAGATGAACTTGCTATAGTTCCTTATGTTAAGAATGAAATTGTTTCTATTCCACCCACGCATGATAGTCCTATTATCTTTTTGAATTCTCCAAACTACACTATATCGGTGAAGTTTGCTCTTATTAAGGATTATATTGATGGGTTGCCTTTTACCATTGCACATGATGATTTTGTTGAATATAATATGCATGTGCTTGTTGATCCTACTTGCAATTATTATGAGAGAGGAACTACATCTCCACCTCTCTATGTTTCCAACATGATAAAATTGCAAGAAACTACTTATGCTATGTATTGGCCTTTACCTGATGTGCATGAATTGTTCTTGTATGGCATGCCGATGCATAGGAAGAGATTTAGACTTCGTCATGGCTTGATATATGTTGCTTTGTGCTCACTACTAAATGCCAAATCATTGCTAATTAAAATTGGCTTTGATATACCTTGGGATCCGGGTGGATCCATTACTTGAGCACTTATGCCTAGCTTAATGGCTTTAAAGAAAGCGCTGCCAGGGAGATGATACGTCTCCAACGTATCTATACTTTTTTATTGTTCCATTCTATTATATTATCTATTTTGGATGTTAATAGGCATTTATATGATATTTTATATTATTTTTGGAACTAACCTATTAACAAGGGGGCATAGTGCCACTTTCTGTTTTTTTTGCCTATTTTAGAGTTTCACAGAAAAACAATACCAAACGGAGTCCAAACGGAATGAAACCTTCGCGATGATCTTTCTTGGACCCAAAGGAAACCAAAAGACTTGGAGATGAAGTCGGAGACGCAACATGGTGGCCACGAGGCGGGAGGGCCCGCCCAGGGGGTAGGGTGTGCCCCCTACCTCATGGGCCCCTCGTAGCTACCCTGACCTAGTTCCTTCGCCTATATATACTCTTATACCCTGAAAACATCTAGGGGAGCCACGAAACCACTTTTCCACTGCCACAACCTTCTGTACCAGTGAGATCCCATCTAGGGGCCTTTTCCGATGTCCTTCCAGAGGGGGGTTCGATCATGGAGGGCTTCTACATCAACACCATTACCTCTCCGATGAAGCGTGAGTAGTTTACCACAGACCTTCGGGTCCATAGTTATTAGCTAGATGGCTTCTTCTCTCTCTTTGATTCTCAGTACCATGTTCTCCTCGATGTTCTTGGAGATCTATTCGATGTAATATTCTTTTGCAGTGTGTTTGCCGAGATCCGATGAATTGTGGATTTATGATTAGATTATCTATGAATATTATTTGGTTCTTCTCTGAATTCTTACATGCATGCTTTGATATCTTTTCAAGTCTCTTTTAATGATCGCTTTAGTTTGGCCTACTAGATTGATCTTTCTTGCAATGGGATAAGTGCTTAGCTTTGGGTTTAATCTTGCAGTGTCCTTTCCCAGTGACAGTAGGGGCAGAAAGCCGCATATTGTATTGTTGCCATCGAGGATAAAAAGATGGGGTTTTCAACATATTGCTTGAGTTAATTCTTCTACATCATGTCATCTTTCTTAATGCGTTACTCCATTCTTTATGAACGTAATACTCTAGATGCATGCTGGATAGTGGTCGATCTATGGAGTAATAGTAGTAGATGCAGGCAGGAGTCGGTCTACCTGACATGGACGTGATGCTATGTTCATGAGCATTGCCTTAGATATCGTCATAACTATGCGCTTTTCTATCAATTGCTCTGTAGTAATTTGTTCACCCACCACAATATTTGCTATCTTGAGAGAAGCCACTAGTGAGACCTATGGCCCTCGGGTCTCTTTTCCATATTAATAAATCTTGTTTACATCTTGCTAGTTTTTGATCTACTATTTTGCAATCTTTTACTTTCCGTTCTATAAACCAAAAATACCAAAAATATTTACTTTACCATTTATCTATCTCTATCAGATCTCACTTTTGCAAGTGACCGTGAAGGGATTGACAACCCCTTTAGCGCGTTGGGTGCAAGTTGTTGATTGTTTGTGGAGGTATTCGGTGACTTGTGCGTTGTCTCCTACTAGATTGCTACCTTGGTTCTCAAAACTGAGGGAAATACTTATGCTACTTTGCTGCATCACCCTTTCCTCTTCAAAGGAAAACCAACGCAATCTCAAGAGGTAGCAAGAAGGATTTCTGGCACCGTTGCTGGGGAGGTTTAGGCCAAGTCAAGTCAAGATTTGATCTCCCACCAACTTGCCAATTTCTGGTTCTGTTGCCCGGGAGATCTACGTCAAGTCAAGCCATACCAAGTACCCATCATAAACTCTTCTCCCTTGCATTACATTATTTGCTATTCGCCTCTCGTTTTCCTCTCCCTCACTTCTAAAATGATTTTCGAAAACCTTTGCCTTTTCTTCGCCTTCTCCCCGTATGTGTTTTTGTTTGTGTTTCCATGTGCCTTCTTTTTGCTTGCATCTTTGCTTGCTAAAAGTTTATGGATCCTCATCCACTTGTTAATCTTTTTAATAGATCCAATTATGATGAACCAATTGCTAGTGAGTTTTGTGCACTAGATTATCTTTATGAAGTTCTGCTTGAAATTCGTGAATGTGAAAATTTTGATGAAGAAATTTATGAGGAGATTCATGATGGCTCGTTGAATAAAAAGCATGATTGCAATTATTTTACTATAAATTCTATTGATGTGAATTGTGCTAATAATATGCAAAACCCTAAGCTTGGGGATGCTAGTTTTGCTATGCCCATTACTTCTTGCAATGATCATGATTGGGGTGATTCTTCTTATGATCCTGAAAATTTATTTAAGCCCCCTGATGAATGTGAGATTGATATTATTGTTTGCAATAATATTGAAAGTGGGTTTGGAAGAGTGTCAACTTCAGATCCCACATATTTGGAGAATGTTCAATCTTATGAATTTTTTGATAAAAGTGGGTTTGGAGGGGTCATGACTTTAGTTAATGTTAATCCCACTATTTTGGAAGAGTGTCAACTTTGCATGCATGTGGATCGTGTTGAGAATATGTTTTGTGATAACTATATTGTCGAATCTTCTTATGATCCTACATTTAATTACTATGAGAGAGGAAAATATGGTCGTAGAAATTTTCATGTTACTAAATTACCTCTCTTCATGTTGAGATTGCTATCGTCTCTTTCTTCTTCCTCGCATATGCTAGTTTTTGCCTTGATAATTTGTTTTCTTATAAAATTCCTATGCATAGTAAGTATGTTAGACTTAGATGTGTTTGTCACGTGTTTTACGATGCTCCCTTTGTGCTTTAGTTCTTTTCTTTTATGTGAGCATCATTGAAATTATCAATGCCTAGCTAAGGGCGTTAAACAATAGCGCTTGTTGTGAGGCAACCCAATTTTATTTTCGTTCTTTGGTTTTTGTTCTTGTTTAGTAATAAATAATTCATCTATCATCTGGTTAGATGTGGTTTTATGTTTTAATTAGTCTTTGTGCCAAGTTGAACCTTTAGGATAGCTTATGGTGATAGTTGTGTTGATCCTGCTGAAAGTCAGAAACTTTTGCGCCCAGTAAATTAGTTTTGATAATTCACAGAAACATGATTTTGATCTGATTCTTTTTGCTCTGTATTGGTACACAAATTTCTCAGATTTCCTAATTTGGTAGGATTTTTAGAGTTAGAGAAGTATTCAATAGTTACAAATTACTACATACTATTCTGTTTTTGATAGATTCCGTTTTTCGCGTGTTGTTTGCTTATTTTGATGAATCTATGAGTAGTATCGGGGGGTATGAACCATGGAGAAGTTGGAATACAGTATATATTACACCATTATAAATAAAGAGTGAGTTTTCAACAGTACCTTAAAGTGGTGATTTATTTTCTTATACTAACGGAGCTCATGAGATTTTCCGTTCAATAAAACAAAAATACAAAAAATATTTACTTTACCGTTTATCTATCTCTATCAGATCTCACTTTTGCAATTGACCATGAAGGGATTGACAACCCCTTTATCGCGTTGGGTGCAAGTTGTTGATTGTTTGTGTAGGTATTCCGTGAATTGTGTGTTGTCTCCTACTGGATTGATGCCTTGGTTCTCAAAACTGAGGGAAATACTTATGCTACTTTGCTGCATCACCCTTTCCTCTTCAAGGGAAAACCAACGCAAGCTCAAGAGGTAGAAAGAAGGATTTCTGGTGCCGTTGTCGGGGAGGTTTACGCCAAGTCAAGTCAAGATTTGATCTCCTGTCAACTTGCCAATTTCTGGCGCTGTTGCCGGGGAGATCTACTTCAAGTCAAGCCATACCAAGTACCCATCATAAACTCTTCTCCCTTGCATTACATTATTTGCCATTCGCCTCAATGGACCGAAGTCTCTGTGCTTAAGTGTCATCCCTGGATCAGTATGCTGGCACACAGTACTCGAGGAATTATAACAGAGTTCAATCACACACTTTTTACATCGAGGTCCTCAAAAGAGTATCTGTTACACAAATAAAATGATTAAAGGCCATCTAAACTAAATAACTATGGAAGCTTCAAAGATAAATGAGTCCATCAACTCCAACGGCATAGCGGAGTGCATGACAACGACCTATCCCACCTTAATCTTCGTCGGTAAAGTCCGCAACATGAGATGTTGCAGCCATGTAGGTCAGCACATGGAATATGCTGGCAGAGTTACACTATAGAGAAAATGAATGCAAGAAACTATATCTACATGCATATTTGGCTGGTGGAGGCTCTAAGTTTAATGTTTTTCATAAAGCTAATTTTACCCTACAACAAAGGAATACATTTTATTTACTACAAAGTTAAACCAATATTTGAGAAGGTTCCTCCAACTCAAATCCCATCATTAAACAAGTATCATCATTAAACCCAATTCATTAATTAAAGAGTGATGAGATCAATAATAACATCCACTTCTAGATACTCAAGATGTCCATAACCGGGGACACGGCTAACCATGATTAGTTTATACACTTTGCAGAGGTTGTGCACTATTCCCCACAAGACTCGACTGCATCCATGATCGGAAGATCGAGACATAGTCTTTCTGAAGCATTAACTCTCTACTCTGGGTAGACCGGTACACCTACTTTCCCCTACATCTGCTAGTCCACCTCTTCAAGAGCTCATACAACTCACTCAACTATGCCAGAGCCCATAATGGCTTGTGGATGCACACGGAAGTTTCTAGGCATGAAATATCATATGATCCCTTTGAGCCTGGGTGGAGAACCGAGGACAAATCTCACGGGTACTCTGGAATTTCCCAAATGGGCAAGCACTGATTTCTCCAGGTTCCCCAACCAATCCACCCAGATGTGTATTAAAGTTGCCACCTTAATGTTACCAAAATTATTAACTCTCACAACTTCCATGTACATCATGATCCAATCCCCATCTGCGAGCATGGCTAAGCAATAATTGAGAATAACATATATTCCCGGGGTGATCAAAGGTATTAGGTTCCTACCTCAAGTACTACAACCAAACCACATGTTCCCAATCCTACTCATGCAAATATTTGAGGGGCAATACTAATGCATAGTAAAAACTGGGTATAGAAGAGGAAGATCAAATTGTAACTTCCTTGCTGACGATCGGGAAACTCTAGAGATTCGCAGTAACAAGCTTCACACTCCGGAAAATCTAGCGTAGACAAACAGTAGCATACATAAGCAATCAATCAAACGATGCAAAGAGAAATCGAGAAAAGATCCAAATAAAACTAAAAAACAAGCAAACAACTAAACTAAACAGAAAACAACTTCTAGCAGCATTATTTGTATGTGGATTTGATCTTAACAGTAGGTATATGCGATTAGCTATGATTTGCAACAAGAATCAACTCAAACGGAACTACGAAACTCAAGATGCAAACAAAACAAGATCGAATACTAATCTGAAATAAACTCAAATTTTAAATTGTCAAAAGCATATTCAAGTTGGTTTACTGGATAGAGGGGATCGTTATGAAGATTTAGGCGTTGATTTCATCTAATTTGGGTAAACGAGCTAAAAGTTATGCTAGTTTGAAAAATCAGAGGCTAAATCGCGATAAAACTATTTGCGGATAGGTCCCTAAGCGAAAATAAATAGAAAAAGAAAAATCTATCGGACGAACGTCCGCTAACAAAGACTAATGAACGAACTCGTTCGTTAACAGAACTAAGTCGGTGAACGTCCGCTATTTAACAAACTGAAAAAACCGATTTAATCTACTAAACCAGAAAAGAAAACCGGCGGTTTTTTTTACCAGTTCAGTCAACGGCGGCTCCATCGAGGTCAACAGTGGGGCAGGGCGCGACGGATGCGGCTCGGTGGCTTCGGCGGTGGGGTTCGGGTGCGGGTGGCGGCGCGGCTTTGCGGGGCGGCGGCGGCAGCGGCGCCGGACGGCGGCGCAAGCGGCGACAGCGGCAAGCGGCGGCGCTCGGGGGCGGTGGCGAGGCTAGCGGCGACAACGGCGAGTTGTGGAGAGGAGGGACTGGGGGGTCCCTTTTTATATGTGGGATGAGGAGGGTGGCGACTTGGGGAGGGGGTCGGCTCAAGTGGAGTCCGACCCGGACTCTGTCGGCGGCGGCGGCGGCTTCGCTCAGGACTCCGGTCCCGAGTCGGATTCGATTGCGGTTGGCGCGAGGTAGGCTTTTGGCCTGGCTTCGCCTGGGCCATCCCAGTCGGCACACGTGCGTTTTTTTAAACATCGCCGTGAATAAAAATCCAAATAAAATAAAATAAAATTCCTAAAATTCCAGAAACAATTTTCACCATCCCCTCCTAATATATGGGACAATGTGAACATTTTTCTGGACTAAATGCAATTTTTAAAAAATGCATATTTTTTACCTAATTTAATAAAATGCAAACAAATAAAATTTTAAATAAAACTCTAATAAAATAACTTGAATTTCAAATTTATTTTCCAATAATTATCCTCTGTTTTGAAGAAGACCTTTTATCATCTCTCTTTTATTGTTTTGAAATAATTGGAAAGAATTTGTTGAAATCAAATTGATCCACTTTTCAATTTTGAATAAATTCAAAAATGAAATTTATATGAAACCTCCAACTCTCTCCTTGGGTCCTTGAGTTGCTTAAGATTTCTTGGATCTCAACCAAATAAAACCCAAAATGCTATAAAATATCAAATGCATATGAATGATCTATGTATAACATCCAAATTGAAAATTGGGATGTTACAAACCTACCCCCTTAAGATGAATCTCGCCCTCGAGATTCGGGTTGGTCAGCAAAAAGGTGTGGGTGGTCCTTGCGGAGGTCTTCATCTTGCTCCCAGGTGGCTTCCTCCTCGGTATGGTGGCTCCACTGAACTTTGCAGAACTTGATGACTTTGCTGCGAGTAACTCGGCTGGAAAACTCGAGAATCTTGATTGGCTTCTCTTCATAGGTCAGATCACTATCCAACTGAATTGCTTCTAGTGGCACTTTATCTCTCAAAGGAATGTCGGCCATCTCTACGTGGCATTTCTTCAACTGGGAAACGTGAAACACATCATGAGCTCCTGATAATCCTTTGGGTAATTCCAACTTGCAGGCAACTTCTACCATGCGTTCCAAAACTCTGTATGGTCCTACAAATCCTGGTGCTAGATTCCCTTTGACTCCAAAACGCTTAACTCCTCGAAGTGGGGATACACGAAGATATGCTTTGTCTCCGACTTTGTAGGCTACCTCCTTGCGTTTAATATCTGCATAACTCTTCTGCCTGGACTGGGCTATCTTGAGTTTGTCTCGAATCAACTTAACCTTCTTTTCAGAATCTCTGATTAAGTCTGGTCCGAACAACTGTCTATCTCCAACTTCATCCCACGATAATGGTGTCCTGCACCTCCTTCCGTACAAAGCTTCGGAAGGGGCTATCTTCAAACTAGCTTGATAACTGTTGTTATAGGAGAACTCTGCATAGGGAAAATTGTCATCCCAACTAGATCCATAATCTAGTGCACAAGCTCTCAACATGTCCTCCATAGTCTGATTGACTCTCTCGGTCTATCCATCTGTCTATGGATGAAAGGCTGTACTGAACTCTAGCCTGGTACCCAATGTTTCATGCAACTGATTCCAAAACTTTGAAGTAAACGGTGTTCCTCCATCTGATACAATGGTCCTCGGAACTCCATGCAGACATACGATCCTGGTCATGTAAATCTTCGCCAACTTAGCACTCATATAAGTTGTCTTCACGGGGATGAAATGGGCTACTTCCATCAAGCGATCGACTACAACCCAGATAGAGTCATAGCCTGATCGGGTCTTGGGTAATCCAGTAATAAAATCCATGCCAAGTTTATCCCACTTCCATTCGGGTATCAGCAAGGGGTGAAGTAACCCTGGTGGTTTCTGATGCTCTGCCTTAACTCTCTGACATACATCGCATACTGCTACATATTCTGCAATATCCTTCTTCATTCCTGTCCACTAGAGAATTTCCTTCAAATCCAGATACATTTTGGTGTTGCCTGGGTGAATCAAATAAGGTGAATCATGAGCCTCCTGAAGAATCAACTTCCTAATCTCAGGGTCATTAGGCACGTAGATATGATCCTCAAACCATAAAGTCTCATGTTCATCTGATACCATCTTGTAGCGACCACGATCCCAATGGACCAAAATCTCCGTGCTTATCCTCACGAAAACCTTCAGCCTTTCCTTTACTCATCCTTTCCCTTATCTCTGCAATCTCATTGTCCGTCTTCTAGGCTTTTCTGATATTTCCTAACAAAGTGGACTGAATCTCCAATGCTGCAACATAACCTCTCGGAACTATCTCCAAGCGTAGCTCTCGGAGGTCATTGGCTAACTCCTGAGGTAATCCTCCGGTTATGAGCATGGTAACATAACTCTTGCGACTCAATGCATCTGCTATGACATTGGCCTTTCCTAGGTGATAATGCAATCTCATGTCATAATCCTTTATGAGCTCCAACCATCTCCTTTGCCAAAGGTTCAAATCTTTCTGCGTGAAGATGTACTTCAAACTCTTATGATCTGTGTAAACATCACAACGGTTACCGATAAGAAAGTATCTCCAGGTCTTGAGCGCATGCACTACGGCTGCTAACTCTCATGCGTAGCATAATTCAACTCATGAGGTCGAAGCTGTCGTGAGGCATATGAAACAACTTGTCCGTCCTGCATAAGAACACCTCCAAGTCCCTGACGTGAAGTGTCGCAATAAACTTGGAAATCTTTGTGTATGTCTGGGAGAATCAACACTGGGGCTGTAACCAAATGTTTCTTCAACTCTTGAAAACTGGCCTCACAATCCTCAGTCCATTTAAACTTGGTGTCCTTCTTCAATAATTCCTTCATTGGTTCGCTATCTTGGAAAAACTCTCAATAAACCTCTGATAATAACCTCGAGTCCAAGAAAACTCCTGATCTCTCCAACCGAGGTGGGTGCCAACCACTCAGTGACCGATGCAACCTTGGTAGGGTCTACTGCTATTCCTTCTCCAGATATAACATGTCCGAGAAATCCAACTTCCTTCAACCAAAACTCATTTGTTGAACTTGGCATACAACTGATGTTCCCTGAGCTTCTCAAGAACCAAGCGCAAATGTTCCTTATGCTCTTCTTCATTCTTCGAGTAGACCAATATATCATCGATGAACACCACGACAAACTTGTCCAAAAACTCCATGAACACCTTGTTCATCATACTCATGAAATAGGCAGGGGCATTAGTCAAACCAAATGACAGTGTACTCATATAGCCCATACCTCGTAGTAAAAGCTGTCTTAGGTATATCCTGCTCTCGGATCTTCAGCTGGTGATTACCTGACCGAAGATTGATCTTGGAGAAAACCTTAGCTCCCTGCAGCTGGTCAAACAAATCATTGGTCATCGGAAGAGGGTATTCGTTCTTGATCGTCACCTCATTCAGCGCATGATAATCAACAACCATCCTCAAAGATCCATCCTTCTTCTCAACTAGAAGCACTGGGCTCCCCAAGGCGATGAACTTGGTCGAATATAATCTTTCTCCAGTAACTCCTTAATTTGCTTCTTAATTTCCTCCAGATCATTTGCAGGCATCTAGTACGGTCTCTTGGATATTGGTTCGGTGCCTGGCAATAACTCAATTAAAAACTCAATATCTCGATCTGGTGGCATGCCTGGTAACTCCCCCGGAAATACATCAAGGTAATCATCACTACTTGAAAAACCCCTACTAATGGCGCACCTAATATGGCCATTAATGGTGCATCTATGGTGCGCCATTAACAGCACGCCATTAGTAATTTTTACTAATGGCGCACCACCTGGTGCGCCATTAGTATCTGGTATACTAATGGCGCACCGCGGGTGCGCCATTAGTATAGGCCAGCGTGCGCCATTAGTATGCCTCCCAGGGGCCATGTATACCCAGGTGCTTTGGCATACTAATGGCGCACCACAACTGGATGCGCCATTAGTAACCGCGGCATACTAATGGCGCACTACCCAGTGATGCGCCATTAGTATGCACTGTCATACTAATGGCGCACTGTCATGTGATGCGCCATTAGTATGAATATTAGGTTTTTTTATTTTTTTATTTTCTGTTTTTTGCACAGGTTATAAATGTATAATTTGACAATATAGACAGCACACATCAACAACAGATTCATCGAATACAATAGAAGATTAGTCTTTGAATACAATTCATCATATTAGTCTCCGAATACAATTCATCATATTAGTCTCCGAATTAAAAAGACCGAACAAAGATAGAACATTATATTACAAGTCTCGAGACCGCGAGTAGCGAGTTTGTCTTCACATTACAAGTCGATATCGATCATCTAAACTACCATCACATAGAAGAGAGCTGCGGTCATCACGATGAGCATCATCACGATGAAACTCGTCTTCATCCGGTTCCTCCAACGCTCCCTCCCCTCTCCCACTAGATAGCGGGCGTATCTAGATTCGGCCTCGGCCCTAGTGGTGTACCCTTTGTAACTGTTACCGCTGAATCGGTGAACCTGTCTCCGACACTCCTCCCAGTCATCGTAGACTCCGGGAACCTTACCCTTGTACACGACATACGTCGGCATCGCTATGCACTAGCCAAACGAAACGTTAGTACCAATTCACAGACAATACATAAGCAATATATAAGTATGCAACAGAACGATCGGAAGAGAAAAGCAAGACATTAATAGCATCGATTACATCTAAGTTGAACGACTCTCGAAACCAAAGAGACATACTACAAGTTCATTAAAGTTTAATTACAACATGAGCCAATCGATGTTTCAGAACTAGACAACTCGACTCAAGGGACCAGAGCGTGGATGAAGCCGCCGTCTATCGTGGGAGTCATGAAAGAACGGGCGTTGTCATCCTGCATTTGTAGCATTGTGTCGATGTCACTGTTGGACGGTTGATTTCTGAGGTAGAACTGCCCCGAGGTACGAAGGACATCTTGATGGATGATTTCCGCAAACTCCGACTGGATGCGAAAGAATTCTTGTCGGAGGTCCGCGTCCTGGATTGCCGACATGCTCGCGGCCCAATCTTGGAGTTTACTCGGTAGCAGAAGTTGATGATGGTCCCGTACGATCGCCCGCATGTGATGGATGGCGTAGTAGGCACCCTTCTGACCGCCAGGCGGCTGCTTGACGCAGCAGAACATCGTATTGTGGGAGAACACGTGCTTGCCGTACTTACGAATAGGCCTGGTGAAGGTGCCTCCAGATTGGGCGTAGCCGGGGAGAACATCATCAAGAACCTTCTTGACATTTGTGTAGTCTACGTTCGACTGACGGTCCGGGTCGAAATACGTGGCCATGGAATATTTGGGGCTTAGGAGGATGAGCGTGCAACGTGTGTCACTGCAGAAAACACGGAATGTTAAAAGAAAAACGATCGAAATGTAAGAATTCATATGTTACGGGCCGGTTGAGGGGAGGACTTACTCGGGAAAGTAAGGCACGAGGAAGTTATCCTTATCTTGGTTTGCCAGAATGACGCCTTCGAGGTAAGAACTCGCGACTTGCCGGTCCCCAGCACTGCCCAAGATCTTGGCACGCATGTAGAAGGGGTCGACTATCACGATGTCTGGGGTCTTGTCGCGAATGATCCGCATCTCCATACTCAGCGAAAATAGCCGAACGAAGGTGTAGTGCAGCGGATGAAGGTTCAACATAGCGTGGATGTCATCAAAACGCAGGACGATCGTACGCCCGATGGAGTTATCCACAAAGCCAACAGGTTATGTACCACCAGAACTGATCCACATCAAGTCCCCTCTACTAGCTCGACTGGTTAGCAGCCAGTTCTCACACCAGGAGGTCCTGGGTTCGACTCCCAGGCTCCACAAATTTTTTTTAGCATTTAAAAAGCTGTTTGATACTTATTTGTGTTTAAATATGTTCAAACTTGTTTAAATAATAACAGTAATATTTTTTTATAAGACAGTAGCATTTAAAAAGCTGTTTGATACTTATTTTTTTTATAAGACGGTGCGCGGGGTGCGGGGGGTCGGCGGCGGCGGCCGGTGGACTGGGGGGGTGCTCGGCGGCGAGGGGGACCGGATCTGGCGAGGTGGGATAGCGATTGAGATGGAGGGGGCCGGGATCGAGATCGAGTGTCCATGAAATTTAAAAATATTCATGATAGTTCAAAAAGTACCCATGAAATACAATCGAGAAATGAAGGCTACGATTTAAATACAATCGATCTTAGCTAGCTATCTGTTCACAATCTTCTTGCCCTTCTTTTTCGCAAATGGAGTTCTTCTGTGGAACGGACGTCCTTTAGGTAGGGTGGTCCTGCTTCTTCTTGTGGTGTATGCTGCTACTTCATCATCGTCGTCATGTTCGATCCTCGGGTCGCCGTACTTGTCGAAGTCTTGCTCATTGGCTACTCCATCCATTCCGATGATCTTCCTTTTGCCTCTCCTCACGACAACACGACTGGGCTTTGGCGGGGCGGTAATGAAGAAGCATTGGTCCACTTGGGAAGCCAGTACCCATGGCTCATTTTTCGCGGTGACGTTTGCGCCCGCGGTCTTGGATTTGGCTTCGGGTATAACCATGGTGGTGAAATACCGGTCTTCTTTTATGACGTTCTTGGCCCATATAACACGGAACATCGGGACCTTCTCTCCAGTGTAGCTCAGCTCCCAGATCTCCTCGATCCTTCCGTAGTATCTGTCCTTGTCGTTACCGGTGTAGGATTCCATCGTTACCCCGGAGTTCTGATAACCATCGCTCTTCATGTCCTTGGCCTCGGTGTAGAATGTGTAGCCGTTGATATCGTATGCCTCATAGGTCATCAGGTTGTGCTCGGCGCCCTGTGACAAGGCGAATATGAGTTGTTCTTCCGCGGAAGAATCCTCATGTAAAGGGTACGACAGAAGCTTCTGCTTGAACCAACGCGTGAAACATGAGTTGTGCTCTTTGAGTATATCTCCGTCCGTCCTCTGTTGGCCTCGGTCATTGTACGTCTTCTTAATAAAGGTTTTGTGCTCTACCACCCAAGGATCGACCACGTCTATGTGTTGTAGCGCGACTAGGTTTGCTCTTTCAAAGTCGGCGAGTCGACCCTCGAAGTCGACATGCATTTCGCGGCGACCCTCACCGTGACCCCATCCAGCGAGCCTGCCGAGGTGCCTGTTGACGGGCAGACCAAAGGGGTTCTCGATGCCTAGATAATTCGTGCAGTAGGAGATGCACTCTTCGGTCAGAAAGCCCTTGGCTATGCTTCCTTCTGGACGTGACATGTTGCGAACATATCCTTTGATGACACCATTCATCCTTTCGAACGGCATCATGCCGTGCAGGAACGTCGGCCCGAGTTGGATGATATCCTCCACTATATGGACCAGCAGATGCACCATAACGTTGAAGAATGCGGGCGGGAAGTACATCTCAAGCTCGCATAGTATCACCACGATCTCTTCCTGTAGCCTTCTGAGTTGCCTAGGCCAAATAGCGTTTCACGGACGTGCGCGTCCATGATCCCACGGATTGCAACTGGAAGTATCTGCGTCATCAGCACGTGACAGTCGTGAGACTTCATCCCGCTGAACTTCTGCTTCGCTGGGTCTAGGTATCTGCTTATCTTCCCCGCGTAACCGTAAGGAAGTTTTACTCCTAGGAGGCAGGTGAAAAACTGCTCAATCTCCTCCTGACTTAGAGTGAAGGACGCGGGAGGGTAGTCATTTCCGGTCTTCTTGGCCTTTTTGCCTTTGCGACGACTTTCTGTGTCCTGCTTCGCCTCATCATCATCATCATCATCATCATCATCATCATCATATATAGCGTGAAGCTCCTGCCTGATGCCCATTGATTTCAAGTCTGCCCTTGCTTTCGGCCCATCTTTGGTCCTCTCTGGCATGTTGAGCAGGGTACCAAGCAGACTCTCGCACACGTTCTTCGTGATATGCATGACATCAAGGCTGTGAGGCACACGGTGGATCTTCCAGTACGGCAAGTCCCAGAAAACAGACCTCGTTTTCCATACCTTCAGCAGCGGCTCTGGCGCCTTTCGCTTCTTTCCCGGCTCTGGCGCCTTTTGCTTCTTTCCCGGCAGTGGGCAGTCTTTCCAATTTTTCAACAGCTTGTCTATTTCCTCGCCGCTCCTCGTACACGGGCGTTTTCGGGGTTCGGTTTCACCATCGAACAGATCCTTGCGTTTCCTCCACGGGTCATCATCGCGAAGCCACCTTCGATGTCCCATGAACACGGTTTTCGAAGACCCGGGATCTCTATCTAGCCGGCGATACGTTGTGTCATCCATGCACCTTACGCATCCAGAAAATCCGTGGACTACCTGCCCCGCAAGATATCCGTAACCGAGATTGTCGTGCACCGTCGTGAGCAGTGCGGCTCTCATAGGGAAATATTCTTTCTCTGCGGCGTCCCACGTATTGGCTGGCGTTTTCCACAGCGTGTCAAGCTCCTCTTTTAGCAGCCCCAGATACAGATTGATGTCGTTCCCTGGTTGTTTCGGCCCTTCAATTAGCATACTCATGTGAATGTACCTCCTCTTCATGCACAACCAGGGGGGAAGGTTGTACATCCACACAAACATAGGCCAGGTGCTATGTGTGCTTCTCTGGCTGCCAAACGGATTGACTCCATCGGTGCTCGCACCCAGCACGATGTTCCTTGGATCATTCCCAAATTCTGGGTATTCGAAGTTCAACGCTTGCCACTAGCTCGCATCCTTAGGGTGACTCAGCATCTTGTCTTTTTTATCTATCTCTGGATCATTTGCGTCATCTTCTCGCTTCTTCTCCTCCCTATCTGCATGCCAACGCAGGAGCTTTGCTACCTTAGGATCCGCGAAATACCGCTGCAGACGAGGAGTGATCGGAAAGTACCACACCACTTTTCGAGGAGCTTTCTTCCTCTTCTTGTATCGAGTGACACCGCACACCGGACATATGGTAGACTCCGCGTGCTCGTCCCGATAAATGGTGCAATTGTTCATGCACACATGGTATTTCACGTGCGGTAAATCCAGAGGACACACGATTTTCTTCGCCTCCTCCAAACTGGCCGGGCACTTGTTCCCCTTGGGAAGACGTTCGTGCCAGAATGACATGTTCTCGTCGAAGCATGCGTCAGTCATTTTGTGTTTTACCTTCATCACCAGAGCCATGAGCGTTACTTTCAGGCGGGTATCCTCGGGCCTGCATCCTTCATACAACGGAGTAACCGCGTCTAACTCAAGTTGATCCATCTTGGCTTTCTCTCGGGCGGCAGCTCTTGCGTTATCCGTCTGCTTGAGAAGCAGCTCTTGAATATGAGGGTCCTGCACCCAGCCCATCGATGGTCCAGCGTCGTCTGCTCCGCCGGCATCATCATCATGTCCTGCATCTTCTACATGATGACTGTGTACAGCATCACCGTCGTGATCATCTCCTGGGGATTCTTCGTCTTCT
>NC_041385.1:105399334-105416216 GCF_002162155.2 Triticum dicoccoides
GCCGCGGTGGTTGTCTTGCTGCCCTTCCTCATTTCTTGCCCGGCCCCCATGGACGACTTCGTAGTCATCTTCATCACCTTCCCACCGATAGCCATCCATGAAACCACGCAAGAGCAGGTGGTCCCACACCTGCCCGGAATCCGGGTCCACAATAAGGCTATTCAGCTTGCATCTTTGACACGGACATCTTATCTCCGTCTCGTTCTTTTGAAGCATCTCGGCCTTCGTGGACCTCAAAAACCTATTCACGATGCCTTCAGTCATCGTGCGGACCATGGTCGCCTGCGGGGTAGAGCAAAACGATATTTTAGAACCAAGAAAAAATTTGGCATGACTTTCCCTAAAAATAGGACCAAAAAGAATGCTTAATGCCAAAATTCTCGCCGAAACGGAAATGAATCAACATTCCGGCAAAATATTGGCAACTATCGCATTTCAAATACCGGTACACCTCCAAACACAAACACATATGCAACACCACAAACATATGAAACACCACGAACATACATAGATCTAGCTAGGCCATAAAAAGTGCATGTGCACATTGTTGTAGGGAGAACAACATAAATATAGCTTCCCCCCTTACTTACCTAGCAAAACAAGGTAACTTAACCACTTAATTTGAATGAATCTATGGTGGAAATGAGGTGAAAAAGAGGAGGCACCCGAGACAAGGAGGAGGCGGTGGAGAGAATGAAGTGGGGAGAAAGTGAGTGTGGGAGGAGAGGCTGTCCAAAATATCTTGTTGCTGCCCACTTACTAATGGCGCACCAGCAACAAATGCGCCATTAGTAATCCAGGTTACTAATGGCGCACCCCCTGGTGGTGCGCCATTAGAACTTTTGCAAAAAAGGGAATAAAAGCAATAATAAAAAAAATAACATTAGTGGCGCACCTTCTGGCTGGTGCGCCATTACTAGTTACAACTAGTAATGGCGCACCACCAGGGGATGCGCCATTAGTATGTTTGGACAGGTGCACTAGTTCAAACAAAAATTTGGTACTAATGGCGCACCGTGGTCAGGGTGCGCCATTAGTAGTTTCAACACTAATGGCGCATCAGAAGGTGGTGCGCCATTAGTATACACTAATGGCGCACCACTTGTCTGGTGCGCCATTAGTGTCATTTCCATCTATAGCCCTTTTCCTAGTAGTGCATTCACCATTGGTACTTCCTCCTGAACAACTCCCCATAGAGAATTCACCTGAGTCCTCCTCGGCGCATGCCTAGACACATACTTGACCCTCTTTCCTTCTAGGGTGGTGAGAAGAATTGATTTACTGGCGCAATCAATGTTTCCTTCAAACTTGGATAGCCAATCCATGTCTAGTATCACATCCAATCCTTGTGACTCCATGACAATAAGGTTGGTGGGGGAAAACATGTCTACCTATGGTTACAGGCAACTGATAACATCCCCGACTAGCCATATACTCTGCTCCTGGGGAACTTACTAACATAGGTGACTTAAGGGCTACGGCTGGCAACTTAAACTTATCCACAAATCCCCTTGATATGAATGAATGAGATGCACCAGTATTGAAAAGAACAAGTGTTGTAAATGCATTAATCAAAAACTTACCGACAACTGCGTCGGGCTGCTCCTCAATCTCCTCCACACTGACGTGGTTCACCTGACCTCTAGTGAAGGGGTTGGGCTTATTTCCTGAACTTTCGTTTCCATTTCCATTCTTTGCTTTAGAACATTCAGTGGCGTAATGTCCGGTCTTCCCGCACTTGAAACAAGTAATGTGACTCAGATCCTTCTTGGTGGGTGTCGCGGGGTTGGAATGGTTCTGACTGTTGTTCCTCCATTCCCATTGCCATTCTTAGGGACGCTATAGTTGTGTGAACTTTCTCCATTGTGCGTATGTCCTCCATGGTTATGAGTATGTCCTCCTGAGTATGGGGACTAGCGGGGCTTCTGCTGAGCTCCAGAAGTGTACCTCCCCTGTCCATACTTCCTCTTGCAATTATCAATCTGTTGTTGCTTGCCTTCTATCATGAGGGCCATGTCTACCAACTCCTGGTAGTTGTTGAAGGTTTCCACCATCAACTGCATATTTAGCTCATCATTGAGTCCCTCAAGAAACTTCTCTTGCTTCGTGGCATCTGTGGCCACATCATCTGGGGCATAACATGCTAACTTGCTGAACTCATCCACATACTGTCCCACTGTACGACTCCCTTGGCGCAAGTTGTGAAACTCGCGCTTCTTCAAACTCATGGCTCCAGCTGAAACATGTGCGGTGCAGAAGGCCTGCTGAAACTGATCCCATGTAACTGTAGCAATGGGATAAGTGGTGGTGAAGTTCTCCCACCAAGATGATGCGGGTCCATACAGCTGATGCATGGAAAAGCGCACTCTCTCCGCATTTGTGCATCCAGCAGTGTTCATCTCTCTTCCTATCTTGCGGAACCAATCATCTGCAATAATCGGCTCGGTGCTGCTAGAGAACACCGACAGATTCAACCTCAGAAAATGGGCTAGGTTGTCTACAGGGGGTGGTGGCGGTGGGTTGTTGTTGTTGTTGTTGTTTCCTTGGTTCTGATTCTAGTTCTGGACTAACATTTGCATCAAGGCATTCTGCTACTGGATCAACTGGGTGAGCTCCATCGGAAAAAAAATCAAGTGTCATGTCTCGGAGGCATCTGATGGGTTAGAAGGGGCGAGAAAACAGAATAGAATAAGGTCTAAGAGAGATTCACTACCCATATGCTTATGAGGCAAACACAATCGATTCACTTCATTCAATATAAAACAAGGTTCACACAAACGATCTAAACTACGATTACACATCGATCGATCTAACTACTTGGAAGAATACTACTAGTAACATGGTGGAAGTCTAGAAATTTTGATCGGTGGAAGACTCCATAATATCTACTCCAGCTTCGTCTAAATAGTCATCATCACTGTCATCATTTGCATCACTGTCCGTGTTGGTATCGTCCAAGATGATGTAGTCCTCTGAACGAATCTCCACTTCAGGCTCTCGCTTCTGGTTCATCACGGGTATTCCTAGCTTCTTCTTCAGTTCTTCATGATTCTCTAGTAGTACAACAATTTCTTCTTCATATCCATCGCATGTTGACTTGAGTTCCTCTTCTAGCTCGATGTTCCTGTTCATCAGCGTCTTGGTCTTCTTCATGATAGCGCACATCTGGTTCTCATATCGACAAATGTGCTGATCCATATCCTGAATGTATGCTGCTATTGATCCATCCTTCCTGGTACAAATCATCTCCCATTCCTCGTCTTGGCGTCCACATATCTGATAGATGGTGTCTTCAAGCTCCTTATGGTACACCTCACATATGCGTCCAAAAGTGATGTGAGCTGCCATGCTCTTTCCCAAGTTCCAACTAGGTGCATCCAAGGTAAAATCAATGGTCTTTGTTGTTGGCGCAAACGTCCTTCCAAGTACACGAATTTTGATCCTCTAGCGCTCCTCTTCCGGTAAAGTTGCAGAGAAGGTTCCAGTGAAGCTTGGTAATCTGATGTTCAGGTACTTCGTGACTTCCTTCAAGTGTCGTCCAAAAGGGGTGTCGTCATTCGGCTGAGTGAACTTGTTCCTGGGGTCCACAATCTATAGAGTAGAAATGGAGGAGAATTGGAACTGAGCAGAGAAGAGTATCCTGTGGCTTTTCCTAGTGGTCGCGTCCGACAGTCAGCATGGGCTCTAGTACCATCTTGTAGCGACCATGATCCCAATCGACCAAAGTCTTTGTGCTTAAGTGTCATCCCTGGATCGGTATGCTGACACACACAGTACTCGAGGAATTATAACAGAGTTCAATCACACACTTATTACATCGAGGTCCTCAAAAGAGTATCTGTTACACAAATAAAATGACCGAAGGCCATCTAAACTAAATAACCGCGGAAGCTTCAAACATAAATGAGTCCATCAACTCCAACGGCATAGCCGAGTGCATGACAATGACCTATCGCACCTTAATCTTCGTCGATAAAGTCTGCAACATGAGACATTGCAGCCGTGTAGGTCAGCACATGGAATATGCTGGCAGAGTTACACTATAGAGCAAATGAATGCAAGAAACTATATCTACATGCATATTTGGCTGGTGGAGGCTCTAAGTTTAATGGTTTTCATAAAGCTAATTTTACCCTACAACAAAGGAATAAATTTTAGTTACTACAAAGTTAAACCAATATTTGAGAAGGTTCCTCCAACTCAAATCCCATCATTAAACAAGTATCATCATTAAACCCAATTCATTAATTAAAGAGTGATGAGATCAACAATAATATCCACTTCTAGATACTCAAGATGTCCATAACCAGGGACACGGCTAACCATGATTAGTTTATACACTTTGCAGAGGTTGCGCACTTTTCCCCACAAGACTCGACTGCATCCATGATCGGAAGATCGAGACATAGTCTTTTTGAAGCATTAACTCTCTACTCAAGGTAGACCGGTACACCTACTTTCCCCTACATCTGCTAGTCTACCTCTTCAAGAGCTCATACAACTCACTCAACTATGCCAGAGCCCATAATGGCTTGTGGCTACACACGGAAGTTTCTAGGCATGAAATATCATATGATCCCTTTGAGCATGGGTGGTGAACCGAGGAAAAACCACACGGGTACTTCGAGATTTCCCAAACGGGCAAGCACTGGTTTCTCTAGGTGCCCCAACCAATCCACCCGGATGTGTATTAAAGTTTCCACCTTAATGTTATCCAAATTATTAACTCTCACAACTTCCATGTACATCACGATCCAATCCCCATGTACGAGCATGGCTAAGCAATAATTTAGCATAACGTATATTCTCAGGGTGATCAAAGGTATTAGGTTCCTACCTCAAGTACTACAACCAAACCACATGTTCCCAATCCTACTCATGCAAATATTTGAGGGGCAATACTAATGCTATAATGCATAGTAAAAACTGGCTATAGAAGAGTATGATCAAAGTGTAACTTGCCTTGCTGATGATTGGAAAACTCTAGAGATTCGTAGTAACAAGCTTTGCACTCCGGAAAATCTAGCATAGACAAACAGTAGCATACATAAGCAATCAATCAAATGATGCAAAGAGAAATCAAGAAAAGATCCAAATTAAACTCGAAAACAAGCAAACAACTAAACTAAACAGAAAACAACTTCTAACAACATTATTTTTATGTGGATTTGATCTTAACAGTAGGTATATGTGATTAGCTACGATCTGCAAAAAGAATCAACTCAAACGAAACTACGAAACTCAAGATACAAACAAAATAAGATCGAATAATAATCTGAACTAAACTCAAATTTCAAATTGTTAAAAGCCTGTTCAAGTTGGTTTACTGGATAGAGGGGATCTTTATGAAGATTTAGGCATTGGCTTCATCTAATTTGGGTAAATGAGCTAAAAGTTACGCTAGTTTGAAAAACCAGGGGCTAAATCGTGATAAAATTATTCGTGGATAGGTCCCTGGGCAAAAATAAACAGAAAAAGAAAAATATATCGGACGAACGTCCGCTAACAAAGACTAACAAACAAACTCGTTCGTTAACAGAACTAATCGGGTGAACACCTGCTATTTAACGAACTAAAAAAACCTATCTAATCTACTAAACTGAAAAAAAATGGAAAAGAACACCGGCGGTTTTTTTGCCGATTCGGTCAACGGCGGCTCCGGCGAGGTCAACGGCGGGGCAGGGCACAATGGCGGTGGCTTCGGCGGCGGGGTTCAGGTGCGGGTGGCGACGCGGATTTGCAGGGCGGCGACACGTCAGTGGCAGCGGCGCGGGACGGCGCGCAAGCAACGGCAAGCGGCGACTTGAGGAAGGGGTCGGCTCAAGCGGAGTCCGACCCGGACTCTACCAGCGGCGGCAACTTCGCTCGGGACTCCGGTCCTGAGCCGGCGACGATGGCGGTTGGTGCAAGCTGGGCTTTTGGCCTGGATTTGGCTGGGCCGGCCCAGTCGGCACGCACACGTTTTTCTTAAATAGCGCCGCGAAGAAAAATCCAAATAAAATAAAATATAATTCCTAAAGTTCCATAAACAATTTTCACCATCCCCTCCTAATATATGGGACAATGTTAACATTTTTCTGGACTAAATGCAATTTTTTTAAAATGCATATTTTTCTCTAATTTAATAAAATGCAAACGAATAAAATTGCAAATAAAACTCAAATAAAATAATTTGACTTTCGAATTTCTTTTACAACATTTCTGCTTTGTTTTGAAGAAGTCCTTTTATCTTCTCTCTTTTATTGTTTTGAAATAACTGGAAAGAATGTGTTGAAATCAAATTGATCCAGTTTTCAATTTTGAATAAATTCAAAAATAAAATTTATATGAAACCTCCAACTCTCTCCTTGGGTCCTTAAGTTGCTTAAGATTTCTTGGATCTCAACCAAATAAAAACCAAAATTCAATAAAATATGAAATGCATATGAATGATCTATGTATAACATCCAAATTGAAAATTGGGATGTTACATTTACCTACCCGAGGACGAGTAGGAGTTAAGCTTGGGGATGCTGATATGTCTCCGTCGTATCTATAACGTTTGATTGTTTGATGCCAATGTTATACAACTTTATAAACTTTTGGCAACATTTTATATGATTTACTTGGACTAGCATATTGATCTAGTGCCCAGTGCCAGTTCCTCTTCCTTGCATTTTTTTGTTTCACAAAAAATCCATATCAAACAAAGTCCAAACGCGATAAAAATTTACGGTGAATTATTTTGGAATATATGTGATTTTTGGGACTTGGAATCAATGCTAACGGAGGCCCACGACCTCCACAACCCACCAGGGCGCGCCAGACACCCCTTGGTGCGCCCAGGCGTCTTGTGACCACCCCGTAAGGCGGTTGGGGGCCCTTCTTCTGACGCAAGAAAGATAATCAATGGAAAAAAATTGTGTAAAAATTTCAGCGCAATCGGAGTTATGGATCTCCAGGGATTTAAGAAACTGTGAAGGGCCAGATCTGGGGAACGCGAAACAGAAGAGAATAGAGAGGGAGATCCAATCTCGGAGGGGCTCCTGCCCCTCCGCCGCCATGGAGGCCATGGACCAGAGGGGAACTCTCCTCCCATCTAGGGGGGCAAGGAATAATAAGAAGGAGGGGGCTCTCTTCCCCTCTCTCCTGGTGGCGCCGGGGCAAGGATCGTGACGACGATCTACATCAACAATCTTGCTACCGTCAACACCAACTTTCTCCCCCTCTATGCAGCGGTGTAACACCTCTCTTCCCTGCTGTAATCTCTACTTAAACATGGTGCTCAACTCCATATATTATTTCCAAATTATATTTGGCTATCCTATGATGTTTGAGTAGATCCGTTTTGTACAATGGGTTAATCGTGATCTTTGGTTGGTATGATTGTATATTTTATTTATGGTGTTGTCCTACAGTACCCTCCATCTCGCGCAAATGTGAGGGATCCCCGCTATAGGGTGTTGCAATACGTTCATGTGATTCTCTTATGGTGAGTTGCGAGAGTGACAGAAGCTTAAACCCGAGTAGGTGAGTTGTTGCGTATGGGATAAAGAGGACTTGATACTTAATGCTATGGTTGGGTTTCACGACCTTAATGATCTTTAGTAGTTGCGGATGCTGGCTAGAGTTCTAATCATAAGTGCATATGATCCAAGTAGAGAAAGATGTTAGCTCATGCCTCTCCCTCATATAGAATTACAAGAATTATTACCGGTACTTGTTATCGGTTGCCTAGGGACAAATGACTTTCTTGTTGACAAAACACTACAAAAAAATACACTTCCATGATGATACGTGTTTGTCATAGTAGGTCACGTTTTCTGTCATGCATGTACATCCATGACGATTTTATGACAGAATCAAGATAGTCATACCTGTGCTGTCGTAGAAGTGTTCCATGACATTACCAAAATTATCATCACGGAAGTGTCCACTTCCATGATGATAAATCGCGCGTCACAGAAGTGCTTTCGTCAAGGGTGACCGACATGTGGCATCCACCGTAACGGAACACCGTTAAGCTATCGGGTCGGGTTTTGGATCCGATAACCCATTAACAGCCCGGACCAATGGGAAATTTCTATGTGTAAAATTCTGATTGGCCAGATGAAACATGTGTCAGCTCGTCAGTGGGTCATATAGGCGCCTATGATATGTCGGCACATGTGACGGCCCACCACTGGCCCATTTAGCTTACAAAGCCGGCCCATTTGACTTGGTCAAAAGTTAGCAGGCTAGCCCATGAAAAGCCTGTTAACGGTCTCTACTTAAATAGCCCATTTTACGGCCTGGTAACTCACGGCCCGTTAGGGCCTAATGGAAATCGGCCCATAAATGTCATGTGGGCCGTCGAATATAACACCAGCCCGTTTCACTTTCAGCCCATGTATGGCCCACGATGTCTTTCGACCCATATGAGGCCTTTGTATCTTTAGGCCCTTTAGAGGCCCATGGACACTCTAGCCCATAATGAACAGTAAATTTCTTTGTACTTGTTAACGACCCATGATTCACATGGGCCGTTTCCAGCCTGTGTTAGCTTTCGGCCTATTGACGGCCCATACGTTCTTGGGCTCCTTTCCGACCCTCGATTACCTCTGGCCCGTTACTGGCCTGCTCCCCTAATGGGACAAATTTGGCCCATGGCAAGAGTCGGCCCTTTTCTGGCATGTTAACCCATTGCGCCGTTTCCAGCCCGTCCTATATTTCGGCCCATTAACGACCCGCTATGCCTATGACAGAATTAAGCCTTTGCTGTCCTCCAGCCTATTAACGGCTCGTTACCGTGCTGGGTCGATACCAATTACGCCTGTTTACAGCCCATGTATGCCCATTTATCCGATGGCCCGAGGCCCACCGATTCTACGACCCTGTTGGAGGCCCATTTATCGACGGCCCGTAGGAGACCCATGGATCCTATGACCCGTAGCAGGGTCAAGGTTACCACGGTCCGTATATGGCCCATGGTTGTTGCGGCCACTAGCAAACTAGGGAAAAATAAGACTAGGAAATAAATAAGCCCGAAACTAATGCTAGGCTATTAAGGCGATTGGATAGATTACATCCACTCGGCATCAAAGATCGCCACCAGTGCAAATATAGGGAACACCCTACACTATACAAAAATGGCTTGCTATTTTCTTCAGCCGGTGGCTGCACGTTAAGAACAAACTTCGTATCGCACCAAAACAAATTACAACTATAAAACAAAAGGAAGGTTGGCATAAAAGTTAACAGTCTAGCAGATAAATGCACCACCAGAAGTTCAGAAGCTCAATTCATTTGACCTAAATGTTACGTTTTCATGTTGTATTGTCCGATGGAGCACCATAACCTTCGCCTTCATTTTTCCTAAGCTCCTGAACAACATAGCAAACGTCTGATAGTCTAGTTTCAAAACCATGCATATCTTGATGACATCGAACAATGTCTCTCCTTGTTTCACAAAGGGTCTCTGTTAGGGAATGGACTTGTGTCTGGCGCGCAGATACAACATTGTTTTGATCTTGCATATCTTGATCATGAGGCAGTTTGGACGAGATTTCCTTAACAACCAACCCAGTATTACGCAGGAACATGCTCTTGGCACTGTTAGTGGACAGGTACTGACCCACTGCAGCAAGAGCTGACATTGCGGTTATAGTTGCCTCGCCACCTTCAGAAGGTGGCGGTTCCACCATTTTTTCAATAGCTTGCTGAAAAGTTGAGTTTTTACATTAGTAGTACCAGAACAGAAGATATTAAGGAGGCAACAAAACCAAACAAAATAGCTTTGGTCTATATATAGAACTTATTCTGGTGAACCCATGTAAAATATTAGTTGTATTTTATTGCAAAGTACATAATAAAACCAGGTTCCAAACATATGACAATGTACCATCACTAATTTATTGTCTATTTCTTCACATTGTATTGAGGGCTAAGGATAAAGAGACGAAGTTTATAGTACGGTAAGCATAGTATGACATCATTCATATCACAAAACAACTGAGAACAGACAAACATGCAATTGTAACATTGTGTGGGCAAGTCCAGCACGGAACTAGATTACATGTCAAGATCAAAGGAACATCACTCCTCTCTTTTAAACCTTGTAAGGTGCAATGATACGCTAAGACAATTGTGTACAAAATTGAAAAGAGTAATAGACATTGGCTGCAAACCACGCAGTTCAAGGCACAAGTCAGAGTAAGTAGTAGTTAAAAGGCATGAGGATTAAGGACTTACAACAACGGCTTTGACTGGTGTAGTCATGCCCTTCTTCTTGCTGGTGTGACAGTCCTTGAAGATTTCCACATCATTTGGTTCTGGTACTTTTTGGTCCTTGCGGGCTTTCCTCTGCATTTGGGACAAGTCAATATAGATTTGATAATATGGTACAGTGAAAAGAGTGAAATAGCAGCTAATTACAAGAGCCTCGCAGTGTGCAATATAGCTACGAGATCCTGTCGTCTGTTGGAATTTCACTTTCGTACGGTTGGCCTTGTTCTTTGAACAGTTCACCTACAAGAAGATAGATTTGTGTGGCACATGCGTAAATAGGACTTCAACATGTGATTTGATCACATATATATAATGTACTTGATACTTCGGATCAGACGGGTGTTTAACGAGGCCTCTCCAGTCTTCATCCGATATATTTTCCACTGGAGATGTTTGGGCAAGTTCATTGTTAGCCTTGCCTTCAAAGTGAGTTTTCCTCAAGTTATACCGATACTGTCGCAGAGCAGACTTGAAAACATGGGTGCAAGCTTGTCTGGTTGCATCATCTTGGCTATCCAACTTGAACCTCATCTGTTGAAAATTATGGGAGTCTCATTATCAGCAACCTAGAAAGTATGGAACAAATACGATATTACTAGTTTCCATACATAACCGTACTTGCAGATAAATGGTCGAGGAAGGTGTTGAACTGGATTTCATCTTTGTCATTCCTGTACTGAATCCATGTTGGAAGGATACATAGATGACACCTAACGGCAACCGCTGCCTCTGATACTAACTTGGCTGACTCTATAGCATCACGTGGCCTTTTAAAACCTGCCTCAAAACGGATCTCCATTCTTCCTCATCTAGATTTAGTTAACCTATTGAGCATTATCCCTGATGTTTGTTTCCTCTTGCGCCTAGGTGCTAGTCCAATAACGAACATAGGAAGTGTTAGTGTACATCAAACTATGAGACTACATATAAAGAAGCATGCAACTGTAACTTGACTCCAGCAACTACCTTCTTGCTGTTGAAGCTCACAAGGTTCATCTGATCTTGCCAACTTGTCTTGTGTCAAGAGTGCTTGGGAAGTAGTGTCAGGTGGCAAGGGAGCTTGGGAACGTGCTGCTAGCTCAGTTGACGCACGAGTAACTCGTGTAGCTGGTAGTATTGTGAAAGGTGTTGCAACAACTAGGGTTGTCTCTTCTTGTTTGGTGGTAGCTATTTGTTTCTGTTTGGCTTGTTCTGTAGCTCGTGTAGCACGGGATACCCTGTTTGTAGAATTTTTCGCTGGACTTTGACCTTCTGTTGCACCATCAGTACCAGCAGAATCTGCAGGATTCTTCCACTTCCCATTCCCTGCCATTCTGTGTTTCTTCCTCTTTCTCTATGCCATGTTAAGTCCAGCCGACAAGAAAAACGAAGAACAATTTAGTTCTTCAGAACAAATTGAAGCGTGATATAGACAAACTGAACTTTGATGTTAGACAACCACATGATAGGATGATGTAATATGTACTAAAAACAGGACGGAAGAGATAACCAGAACTATGATGTGTAAACTAAGAAGAAGACATTTCACTAAATTAGAAGCAATGTAATGGAAGGTAGACACCATATGAAAGATGCTACAAATATCGCTCTGCCAAGTTAACAATGTCTCATCATAAATGGTGTTTAAACAAATGTGAAGTAGTACAAGAAATAAATCATATGCAAGATGCAAACAACATCACACTACCAAGTTAGAGGTCTCTCGTCATTAGTGCCATTGCATATTCACAGCATTGCATATTCACAGCTTATGATGTGTAAACTAAGGAGAAGGCATTTCAACAAATTAGAAGCAACGAAAGCTAGACACCATATGAAAGATGCAACGAATATCACTTTACGAAGTTAAAACTGTCTCGTCATAAGTGCCATTTCAACAAATTAGTAGTACAAGCTAGAAAAGAATGCGAGATGTAACCTATATCACACTCCCAAGTCAAACGTGTCTTATGATAAGTGATTGTTGCAGGTTACACAACAATAGTAATTTGATGTAAGAACATGGTGTGATAGACATATATTGTATGTCCTATAAACAGGAACATGTGTCTTATTCACAAGTATAATGTGTAAAGTAAGCAGATGGAACCAAATTAGAAGCAATACAAGCTAGACATCACACATACCATGCAACCACATATAACATTGCCAAGTTAGAGGGAGCACCTGTGATGGTGCACTAGGGGAGACATGCTCATCATCAACACAACTACGTTGAATGTCTATGCATGTGTTGTCCTGCAAATCATCTTGGGGGGATGGAGGAGTAGAATCTGTAGAGGCCCTCCGTTTGGAAGGAGCACCTTTATCCGCTGCCTTGCTAACTTCCTTCCGCTTTATTGATTTTGAATTGTCAAGTAAAATTGACAAGAAAAATCAATAAAATTCTCTCTTGAGAACTCATTCATGCATGATACCGACAATCACTACTTTGATGTAAGGCAAACACATGATACCTGGATGGAATATGTACGAAAAACAGGACGGCACGACATGTTCACAATTGTTTGTGTAAACTAATCAGAAACCATTCCAACAAATAAGAAGTAATGCAAGGACATGCTTAATATACAGATGTACTATGTACTAAATACAGGAAGGCATGTCACATTAACAGGTATAATGTATAAGCTAAGCAGAATAGCACATGCAATTTAACCAGATTGGAAGAATTACAATCTAGACACCATATGCAACATGCAACAACATATCACGCTGCCAAGTTAGAGCAAGCACCTGCGATGCTAGTGAAGGGGAAATGCGGTAATCAACTAGAGAGATACATTCAATATCTTCATCTAGCCTAGTTGTTTCTTGAGAATCATGTCGGGAGGCTAACGCTGCATTCTTTAAATGAGGAGTAGTCCACATGCCTGACTGCCTCATCATAAGTGATTGGTGAGGGATACACAAGAACATTAGTTTGATGTAAGAACATGGTTAATAGACAGATGTACTAGTATGTACCAAAAACAGAAAGGCATGTCATATTCAAAGGTATAATGTGTAAGCTAAGCAGATGCAATTTAACCAAATTGGAAGCAATACAAGCTAGACATCTGGATGGAGTGGTGAGCATGATCATCTAGGACCCGAGAGCCTGGTGGGAGGCGGGCTGCTTCGCCACCATCGTGGTTTTTTAGTTGGCTTCTAGGTGATGCATGTCTGTGTTGGGCTTGTCACTGGCTCGGCTAGTACCCTGACTAGATATTTGTCTTCTGGTGCTCATGGGATGGTGGTTCATGTAAAAAAAATATATTTCCTTATCTTAATAAAGACCGACTTAGGCCTTTCGGATACAGGCTAGACACCATATGGAACATGCAACCACATATGACACCGCGAAGTTAAAGCAAGCACCTAGGATGGTGGTTCATTGCGAGTGAGGTCATCAACTCCAGAGGTACATTTACCGTCTCCATCTACTGACACTGCACCCTTTATAGCACTGTAACGTGCCTTGCCTACTCGCATACGAAGCTGGAGCAACTTGTCTCTTTTCTTTTCTGCTTCCTCGAGGCAGAGTCTGAAATACCCTTGCATAAAAACACAATAGTGAGAGTATGGGTGAAGTGTGTGCAGAACTAGTGCACTGTAAAAGTAGCAGATAGCAGGTGGCTGTAAAATAAATGATAGGAGACATATGATAGCTCTAGAACATTGCATGGCAAACAAAATTAGATTCTACTCCGTATGATTTTGTAATATATGAGCACAGGAAATGCAGGTACTCCTCCAGCACACCACCACATGTGGTCATATCAAGATAACACTCGACTGAAAATAAATAGGTCAGTGGATTTTTTGATGAACCGTCCGATCTATAAGGAACAAACAGATAGCCTTCATCTACCTCCCGCCAGTCACCGTTGACGATCTTTCTTGAACCACCAGCGACCACCGGCCCAGACCCCTGCCTCCGCCGCCCCACCGTCCCCTCGACCTCACACCATCGTCGAGCTTGACAGCGCCCCCAGGCCATCCCTTTAATCCCGGCCGACCTCCAGATCGGGCGCCAACAGCTCTATGCCCCACACGCCCCTAAGATAAACACCGAGGCACTGATTCCCCAGTGTAATAGGCGGACTAGCGCCTGTTACACCGGGGAATGCTTCCGTTCATTGGGAATCAAATGACCAAGAATTGAAATCCAGGGGGGCGACGGACCTCTAGCTAAGGTGAAATAGTATATGAGGAGAAACCTTGTGTATCGCGAGTTACTAAGAACATCTAGTATCAAGAAGAGGCGGTCAACTAGTGTCTTCTGTGGGATGAATACCGTGCAAGCAGACTCGTAAGATTTGCACGAATAAGGGAAGAGGAGTACCATTTCCGATTGCCAGTGTGGTCTCCTCCATATGTCGCGGCGATCTTCTTTTTTCTCCCTAGGGAACCGATGTTTTGGAACCCATGGCCAAATTGTTGACTGTGTTGCTGTGGCCGTATATCGGTGAAAGGGAAGCAGATCCGAGGCGGCGAAGGACGGCGTAGCAGGAACAACTCCGGTGCGGTGGACGGTGGCGAAGTTGGAGCTGCAGCGGTGAGGCGCAGGACGGCACGGTTGAACTGGATCGGGTATGGATGGCTCGGCCTCGGTTTCAACTACTAGCCATGGAGGGCGTTGCGGTTGAGGTTACGGTGGACGATATTGGGGTATCGGCTCCAGCGTGATGGAGGAGGGCGGTGATTGACGGGTGGGATGGGGTGGCGGACGGTGGACGCCTGGGTTTCGCGGCTGGTGGAGAGGTAGTTTTTGCACCCATGGAGTACGAATGGGGAATCAGATGGGTGGGCGGGAGGGGGGGGAGCTAAGGGAGAACCCTGTTTCGGTCTGGGACGCGCTTGTTTTTGGCTTTTTTGAACAGAAGATGGGACGCGCTTGTTTGAAATTTGGGGAAAGTACAAACTTTGCAGCCCTCTTAAATTTCGGACCTACTGCGGCTCGGGGGTAGGATGGTAATCCCAGTTGTCCCAAATAGTGGGCGGGAGCGATTTCGGCCGCGCGCTTGTGTGCTTAGGCGGCCATTGTGTATGAATGTTTTTCGGAGGCGGTTGCGTGGCGTCTAGATGATGCTACAAACCTAACCCGGTTTAGACCTTTGGACATCGGGCCGGTAGGTTTCACGGGTTGGAGTTATTAGAAAAGTAATTTCCTTGTACTACCAAACATTGGTCTCACGCAGTTTCGGGCGAGTAGAGGCTCTTTTGGCGCTTCGTTCGAATTTTTGAAACACAAGCATTCACGTTTAGAGTACTCATGAACTTTGAGGATTGACCTAAATACACAACGTTAAATTTGACCTTGTATGTTTGAAAACCTCATTCAATTGTCCGCTTCTTTTTGAAATTTTCACACTTGAAAATCCTATAACTACGATTATTTTGGAACGGAGGAGCTAAATTTGAATCTATTTTGTACACGACTACATATGCTATTATGTACAAAATCAGAGCAAATATTGGTTTTAGGTATGATTTACAAATGCCATGATATCGAATTCAAATAATTGAATGGACTTCATGTTGAATTTGATTTTTTAAACCACCTTAAGTTGAATTCAAATGTATGCTAGTTCATAGGTAGCTATTTATAATGTTCATTGTGTAACTTTCGTATGTATAATGTGCTTTACACACACAACATGAACTATACTCACGTTTATATTCGATTGCTGAAGTGATGCATTGTCTATAGTTCAAAATACTAACTATGTGGATCAATTGTGTTGAATAATAACATAGACATGCTCAAATTCGATAGAATCTAGATGTCTGATGGATCAATGAACGTTCCTTACGCGAATTGCAAATATCATGATCCCATCCTAATATTTAGATACAATTTATATCTTTAATCAATGTGTACATAAGTCTTTTACATGCAGTTTCACTCTCCATCGGTGGTCTCTCACACATGCTCACACATTCTCTCCCGAGGTGTCTTTCTCGAAGACATGCTCTTGATATAACCCTCCCTCCCTCTCATAACCATTCACGACTGTTTTCACTATCCTTTATCACAAGCACTCTTGCTCTCACAAGCATACACACGCACAATCCCCATCGACCCTTTCTATATACATAGACCTGCCTACGTGTCTCCTGTACGCACATTATCTTTAGGCCTGTCTCTCACGCATTGTCTCACACCTCTCTTCTTAATCGACGAGTATGATTCTAGCAGAGCATTCTTTAGGATGCCCCTTCAAGTTAGGTTGAATGAATAGTAATATCAGAGATAAGGGGTTACCTTAGTCCGAGAACCTAGGGTTACAAATCCTAGCCGGCTTTGTCAGTGGACACAAAGTCCTTCACAGTTCTGCTATCTTTGTCTTGTACGACTAGTCATCCATGGGTCTCCCTAAATGCGTCACGGGCCGACCAATGTGGCGCAGGATGGAACCAAACGAAGGGCCTCACCTCGACCCACCGGACCTCACACGGTGACACACCCTTCGCCCCCACGTCTCGTTATCTTCTTACACCCACACATACCAACACAGACACCACACAAAAAGAATATTCTCCTGGTGCCTCTATCCCCCCCCCCTTGCATATACACACTCAAGTGAATATCTCACCATGACTTCATATTCGCCTCTCTCTCTAGACCACTCTCATTTCTCATGTTATCTCT
>NC_041385.1:105416517-105436624 GCF_002162155.2 Triticum dicoccoides
TCTCTCTCAAATATGTAATACACACGCATACCTGTCTAGTCCCTGCCAAATGCATCAACTACACATTCACACGTGTTACATCACGTACCCCATTGATCTAAAAAGCCCTCTCTTCACGTTTATTTCAAATACAACATTCCTTTTGAATAAAGTGTGGCCAAAAAATTATTTTAGAATTTCTACATATATACAACATTACAAAGTTATATGGAGGAGTATGAATGCTAATTTGCATTGCATGGTGCCCACAATGATATTTATTCTGCACTGTGAATTTGTACATTTTATACTATATATAAAGTTGGTCATAATAAAGAGAAACAAAGAGCATCTTTCTCTCCATCGCATACCCCCCCTCTATGCCCCTTTCATGTAAGCACACAAACTATCTCCAGGTCCTCTAAAAGTAACCCCCAGCACATTCATGCATGTTTCATCTTTCTCTCGTGATATATACAGTGACGATCATTGTATTTGAAGCGAAAGCATGATACGTACATTGGACTTCCGAATCCACTCATTACGGTTACCATTTATGTTTTGCGGTTATTATACAGTCACGGGCTCACCATACAACTCTGTATTTTCTCAAGACACGACTAGTTGACCGGTTAAACGCACCACATGGCACCTTTAGTGTTGCATCACATTATCTCACTACCATTGGGCCCACCTGTCGGCTTGTATCTATTCTACATCTATACTCTTATAAAATACACTCTTATAAAAAACAGAGTTGGTGATGATGGTGTGCCTGCCATCCTGCAATATAGGCCGCGTGATTTATATCTGACGGATAGGAAGGAAACTATGGCAATTTTGCAAAAAGGTACCCACACACCTCTCCACATTTGCAAATAAGGCCTTCCGTCATTCATCCTTTTCTCTCACAAGATAAACTAGTCATACAAATGCATCTTGATGTTACGTGCAACGCATGGGCATCTTGCTAGTAAGAATGGAACACAAACAACAAAAAAAATATTGGACGGTGGTTCTAAGTCAAGACCGCGGGCACAGCGGACAATGTGGACTTGTATTGGTATGCTGAGTCGTATGTTTTAACACACAGGAGCTAGTGTGGTGATTATACACACACGCACGCATGCACACGAACTGCATGCACGCAACACTTACACTAACACAAGCAGCCACGCACGCACGCAACACTCACACGCACACACGCATGCATGCTTGCACACACCAGTACACCACACAACCAACACACACACTCATGCTCAAGTGATCAACCTACACGTGCATGCGCACACATCGAGCCCTGACAGACACATACACAACCAGGTGATTCCCGCGCACGGGTTGGAGTCTTATCGTGCTTGCGTAAATTTGTGTTTGTCTGACCTTTTCCCTATGCAAACTGATAGGTGGGACCCACAAGGAACATGGTCAATTTAACTAGTCAACATGGTGCCACACAGAGTATTTGGCCGGTCAACAGAGTGCAATCCGATGCTGAACCATGAGCAAGTGACCGTATAATCACCGCAAAACATATATAGTGACCGTAATAAGCTTATTCTGAAGTTCGGTGACTGTATTACGCTTTTCTCTCTTTAGGCCCTCCAAAACTACATCTCTACAGGTTCTCGCATGTTACATCTAACAACTATGCAATACAACACTACTACTACACTCTAACACAATAAATCATATGTGTTTTTAGTTTTACTAGATATCACATTGTTACTTAATTATTCAGTTTGCATACATAAAAAATGCCTTTGAAATGTATGGCCAGTATCATCTACCGGGCGGGAAAAATACCTCCCTTTACTGTTTAATCGTGTTTGTATCAATGGATCGTGGGAAACAGCAAAAATATAGTACTATATAGTACAAGTGACAGTTCACTGGGCCGTCATGTCGTGTACTCCTCCATCGTCAGAGTGGAGCGCTCGCTTTCATAAATCTTCTAGTCCCTTTCGCTGACATGTGGGACATCAAGCTACCGGGTCCACGTGCCATACCGAAATATAGTGCAGAGAAGCCGGGGTGAAGCACCCCAGTCATGGCGCCGGCGTAGTAATGAGCAAAGAGGCGTCAAATCACAAAGCTGCACCTTTACTGAAAAAGGCTTTTGCCCCACCTTATATATAAAGCACCAACCAACCACAATCTGATACAAACACATGCCACCACAACTCACGCACACACCCAAGGCTAGATACATAGGCGCTAGACGCAGCAACACCACACCCAGCCACTACAAGAGCTACCGGGATCCTCAACCATGAACATGCCACCGCGAAGAGATATAGCTGCAAACGATGAACCGTGAGCTTCAAGGAGGTGCCTTTAGGAAGGTTACGACACATTGAAAGTGCTACTACCCTTAGGTGGTTTCGGTAATTCATAACAACATATAGCTCATTGAGCTAATGGTATTCCAAGACTATTATTTCAGGAAAGCTCAATGAATGGCATGGCATGGATGATGAAAGTGGATCCCTCAAAATACTAAGGACAAAGGATTGGCTCAAGCTCAAAAGCTCAAGACTCTTCATTTTACATTTTAGCGATCCAAGATCACATTGAGTCTACAGGAAAAGCCAATACTATCAAGAAGGGATGAGGTGTTGCTTAATGAGCCTCTTGCTTCATGTGCTTAGTGATATGCTCCAAAACCCTCAACTACTTTCCCACATCCACAAATGACCTAAACCTAAAGCCAAAATCGGCCACATCGATTCTTTCTATCCGGCGCCACCGATTCCAAAAGTCATAGCCACTGCCACAAACCCTAAGCAAATCGGTCTTATCGATAGGGAGCTCGGTCTCACCGAGATGGGGTTGCAATCTCTTTGTTTCCGTTCGTAACGTTTCGGTCTAACCGAAGTGAGCGATTGGTCCCACCGAGATTGCAATGTAAACTCTCTGTTTCCTTTTTGTAACATTTTGATCTCACCGAAAAGAGCAAATCGGTCCCACCGAGTTTACCTGACCAACTCTCTGGAAAGCTTATTACCAAATCGGTCTCACCGAGTTTGAGTAATCGGTCTCACCGAGATTACGTTATGCCCTAACCCTAACCGAATCGGCCTCACCGAGATGCATGTCAGTCCCACCGAAAATCACTAACGGTCACTAGGTTTACTAAATCGGTCCGACCGAGTTTAACGATTCGGTCCCATCGAGTTTGGTAAATTGTGTGTAATGGTTAGATTTTGTGTGGAGGCTATATATACCCATCCACCTCCTCTTCATTCGTGGAGAGATCCATCAGAACGAACCTACACTTCCAACTTACCATTTCTGAGAGAGAACCACCTACTCATGTGTTGAGGCCAAGATATTCCATTCCTACCATATGAATCTTGATCTCTAGCCTTCCCCAAGTTGCTTTCCACTCAAACCCTCTTTCCACCAGATCCAAATCCTATGAGAGAGAGTTGAGTGTTGGGGAGACTATCATTTGAAGCACAAGAGCAAGGAGTTCATCATCAACGCACCATTTGTTACTTCTTCGAGAGTGGTGTCTCCTAGATTGGCTCGGTGTCACTTGGGAGCCTCCGAAAAGATTGTGGAGTTGAACCAAGGAGTTTGTAAGGGCAAGGAGATCGCCTACTTCGTGAAGATCTACCACTAGTGAGGCAAGTCCTTCGTGGGCGACGGCCATGGTGGGATAGACAAGGTTTCTTCTTCGTGGACCCTTCGTGGGTGGAGCCCTCCGTGGACTCGCGCAGCCGTTACCCTTCGTGGGTTGAAGTCTGCATCAGCGTGGATGTACGATAGCACCACCTATCGGAACCACGCCAAAAACATCTGTGTCTCCAATTGCGTTTGAATCCTCCAAACCCTTCCCTTTACTTTCTTGCAAGTTGCATGCTTTAATTTCCGCTGCCTATACACTCTTTGCATGCTTGCTTGAATTGTGTGATGATTGCTTGACTTGTCCTAAAATAGCTAAAATCTGCCAAACTCTAAAATTGGGAAAAGGTTAAGTTTTTATTGGTCAAGTAGTCTAATCACCCCCCTCTAGACATACTTCAAGGTCCTACAAGTGGTATCAGAGCTAGGTTTCCATTTTCTTTGATTTCCATAGCTTTTGGTGGTCATAGCCTTGGTTTCACAACCTAGGAGAGTATGGCGTCTAGCGAGGGAAATTATCACCGTAGAGGTCCTTACTTTGATGGTACTAATTTTGCTAGTTGGAAGCATAAGATGAAAATGCATATTCTTGGACACAACTCTGCCGTTTGGGCAATTATTTGTATTGGCTTGCAAGGTGAATTCTTCGATGGGAGAGAACCGAACCGTGAAGCTAATGCGGAAGAATTGAAGATGCTGCAATACAACGCTCAAGCATGTGACGTCGTCAACGGATTGTGCCCCGAAGAATTCAACAAAATCAGCCGTCTTGAGAATGCAAAGGAAATTTGGGATACTTTGATTGATATGCATGAAGGTACCGAGTCCGTCAAGGAATCCAAGTTGGATGCGCTCCAAAGTCAGCTTGACAAGTTCAAAATGAAGGATGGTGAAGGTGTCGCTGAAATGTATTCTAGGCTTGCTCTTATCACAAATGAGATTGCCGGCTTAGGGAGTGAAGAGATACCGTGTGCACATTGATCTGAATGATGCCAAACTACAAAGATCTCAAGCCAACGGAAGTCATTGGAAGGATTGTTGCTCATGAGATGTCACTCAAGGATAAGGAGGAACTTCACAACAAGTCAAGTGGTGCTTACAAAGCCTCAAGTGAAGCCCCCACATCATCAAGTGAGAAACCAACCTTCAATGAAGAATTGAGCTTAATGGTGAAGAACTTCAACAAATTCTACAAAAGTAGAAGCAAAGAAAGAAACTCCAAGTCAAGGTCTTACAATGACAAGAGATCTTCTAGTCGAGAGCGCAATTGTTACAATTGTGGGAGACCCGGACACTACTCCAATGAGTGTACGACACCCTACAAAAGAAGAGAAGATTCTCCAAGAAGAAGGAGCAAAAGAGAAGAATCACCACCAAGAGAGAGGAGGAGGAGAGATGATCGTTATGAACGAAGACCCTCACAGAGAAGTAAGGATTCGGAAAGAAAGGACAAGTCATCAAGGAGCTACACAAAACGAAGACATCAAGCTCATGTTGGTGAATGGGTTTCCGGCTTCGACTCCGACAATCACTCCGAGAGAAGCTATCACTCCGACTCCGAATATACTCAAGATGAAGGTGTTGCCGGTCTAGCACTTGTGTCAACCAACTCCTACGACATATTTGACTCACCAAATGAAGGTGTTGGAAGATGCTTCATGGCCAAAGGTCCAAAGGTGACACATCCCGAGTATGTTGATTTTAATAGTGATGAAGATGACTTGCTTGTGGATGATGATTTACTTGTTGACAACTCTAGTGATGAATACTATGATGAAACGTCAATTTATCATGCTAATCAAACAAATGACAATGATAAGGAGAAAATTGAGCTTCTAACTAAAGAACTAAACACTCTTAAGTTGGCTCATGAAACTATCTTCGAAGATCATCGAGAACTTTTAAGGGCTCATGAGAAGTTACGCTTTGAAAAGCTCAATCTTGAGCAAGAGCATGAGTTCTTAAAGGCAATCAATGATGATCTCCGCAAGAAAAGTTCTTCTTACATTGCCAAGCGTTTACTCTTATCTACTTACATGCCTCAAGTCAAGTCTAGTAACAAGTACAAGAAAGATACTTCCTCTAGTAGTAACAATAATAATGTCAAATCCAATGTTGTTGCTTCTAGTAGTTCTCTTGATTCCACTAATGATTCTCTTAGCCAAGTTACACTTGAGCAAGAAAATAGTTTATTGAAGGGAATTATAGAGAAAGGTGTTTACAAGAGACTTGCCGGGAGTAAGCAATTCGAGGAAATTGTACGGAAGCAAGGAAGACACCGGAAGAATCAAGGTGTTGGTTTTGAACGAAAGTTCAACGCCAATGGAGTTGAGTGGGAAGAAGATCAATACCCCAAGACAAAGTTTGTTCCTCAACAAGAGAAGTATGATCCTACTTCCTTCAAGGGGACACAAGCTCAAGATGATCTTCCACCACAAGACCACAAGAACAAAGGCAAGGACAAGCTTCAAGAAGAGATTGATGCATTTAAAGAAGCACCTAAAGCCTCGTTCAGTTGGGTCCCCAAGACTACGTCAAGTTCTACTTCATCAAGTACAACTACAACTCCAAGGATTCCCATCAATATGATGTGGATCCTGAAGAAGAAGAACTAGAGAGTTCTTGAGGGTGACTCACTAACATTCTTCACTCATATCATTTTGGCAAGAACAAGTGCAATCAACTCTCACATCTTGCACTAGTTCAAGGAGTCACAAACCCTCATGTTGGTAAGGCAAGGGACAAGGTAACCTAATGTTTTCATGGACATCATCTTGTGTGTGCATCACTCTATGTCTATGGATATTCTTGTTTGTTCCTTGTGGGACTAACCCATCTAGGCAAGTTGAAAGTGCAACTCACTCTAAAGGATTGCTCCAAATGATCTACATCAACATTGAGCATCTACATCTTCAACACCTACATGAAGTCATCATCGACAAAACCCAAGGTTAGTTCATCCCTCTAAGGGGGATCTCACATCTAGGGGGAGCTTAACTATAAGAATTGAGTCAAAGCAACTCTAATGGTGTGAACACATTAATGCATTATGTAAAAGTGGTAACCCCACTTGAGCTTAAACGATGAGTATGACCTATGATCAAATGTTCTCATTTGACTCCTAAGTCAATATACTCATATATAGATGACCTAGTCATCGCCAATTGCTTGATAGATGCTAAAATTGGTTGTGCATTCTTTGCCACATATTCCAATTGCCATCTTATTGTGTGAGCATGTTGGTGCATATTTTACTCATTCAAGGACATCCACTTGTTGTTTTATTTGTTTGGATTCTTTTCTTTGTGCCAAGTGGATGGACAAGAATGCCTAAGAACCTTCTTTAGCTATCTATGCTTTTCTCGTCTCAAACTCTATTCATGCTACATCACAAAATTTGATCAAGTCAGATTCGAACCACTCTGTGTGAGGAGCACTCAGAGTCCCCGATTCGTCATAGACTTAAACTTCCAAAACCTCTTAGTGATTCTCGGTCTGACCGATCCTTCCATTTCGGTCCTACCAAGATCATCAAGTTGATCTGAGTTTTCAATCTCGGTGCAACCGATTTGAACTTTTCTGTCTCACCGCTTTGCTGTAACTGAACACAGTTATGCATCTCGGTGCCACCGATTTGTTCCACTCGGTCACACCGACAGGGTCGAGCTATATATATAGCCACGGGCAAAATTTTGGAAATTTCTCCGAAACCCTTCGCCCGCGCAACAGCTCGCTCTGCCATCGTGGTCTCCAGATCGTCTCCTCATCGCCAGCAGCCTCCTGTTGCTGGTCTCCGCCGCCGTCAATGGATTTCGTCTCCGCCATTGCCGCTGTAGCAAGTCCACGGCCAAGTTAGGGTATGGACTTAATCTTTGTGCTATCCACGTCTGATTCCTGGCACATTGTTTTCATATTGATTCTTGCCACGATTGAAACTCTTCTATCCAGCCAAAGTAGTTCATAGATTAGATGTGATTCAAATTTTTAGGGTTAGGTTTCCGCCGAAACCATCTCGGACCCACAGAGTTGAAAAACTCGGTCTCATCGATTTGGCTTATGCCATTGCACTAGTGACTCTCGGTCTGACCGAGAATTACTAATCGGTGCAACCGATTTGAGGATTCGGTGAAACCCTAGCAGTCTCGGTACCACCGAACTGAAACTCGGTCCAACCGAGATCATCAGTTTAGGTTCCAAAACTGCTTCGGTATCACCGAGTTTGAAAATCGGTGGATCCAAAATGCTTTTTGTGGAAAACTAAGACTGAACTTTTGAGTCATTCTTTTGCAAAAAACTCTGCATTTTGTGATGCTCATCTTTTCTATCTCATCTATAACTCTTCACAGGGTCAGCAGTCAGCTTTTGCAGTATGTTTGATCAAAGTGACAGCCAGAATAGGTCAGAAGAGCAGATGGACTTGAGTGAGGGCACTAGTCCCTCAACTTTAGATGAAGGGAGCAGAAGTACTCCTAGCAATTTGCCTAAGGCTGCAACTAGGCAAAGGAGGAAAAGAACTTCAGATTCAGAGGATGAAGATTACAAAGCTGAGGAAGATGAGGCTACTTCCAAGAAAGTGGTGCTCAAGAAGGAATATGGCTCAGCAAAGAATACAAAGCCAGGCATGAAGACCAAAAGGCCTGCAGGAAGACAACCAATGTCCAAGGCCAAAGCATCAACTCAACTGCCTAAAAGGCCTGATCCCAAAGAGCCAGCTGCTGAAGGAAAGAAGAGGAAGGAAAGGGTCAAGAAGACCATGGCCAAAATTGTTGGTCAACCTTCCATGATGGAAGAGGAAGAGCTTGCTGCACCAGCTCCAAAGGCAGCTAAGCTTATGGGAGATGCAATCAGATCAGGGGCTGCAACATCCAAGCCCAAGGAATCACCCAAAGCTGCCTCCAAGGCCAAGCAAGTTCCAAAGAGGAATACTAGGAGTATTCCAGCTGCTGAGAAGAACAAGGCCCCAGTGCCCAATGTTGCTGAAGATTCGGAAGAAGGACAAGTTCTAAGAAAGCTCAAGCCCAAGATACCAGACCACAATGATGCCCATCCTGTGGCTGAGGACATGAGAATCAGGAAGGATTCAGGGTTGAGACTGTGGAGAATGGAAGATCCATATGCTTCAAGAAGAAGAACTGTTGTTGACTACAGGTTCCGCATAAAGGAACAACATGACTTCTATGAAACAATTCTGTTGGACAAGAAGCCCATAGTCTGTGACATGAGGTGGGTTGACTGGAAATTCATCAAGGAAAATGAACAGCACTATCCTGGAGTGCAAGACAGCTTTGTTGCTTGTGGAGTTGCAGATTTTGTTGGACAGAAGTTCACCAACTGGAATGATGAGCTTATCATGCAGTTCTACTTCACAGCACACTTTTACCCAGATGGAAGAATAGTTTGGATGTCTGAAGGTACAAGGTACCAGTCCACTATTGAAGAATGGGCAAGTCTGATCAATGCCCCTAAGGAGAATGAGGATGACCTAGACATTTATGCAAAGAAGAAGTTGGGTCACAATTCAATGGCTCACATGTACAATAAAATTCCAGACAAGGCATTAGAGACTCACAAGTTTGGATCAGTTCACTTTCTGCTGTCAGGGTTGCCAACCATAAATTGGATTCTGAGGCACACTTTGTTGCCCAAGTTTGGTGACCATAACATGATCAGAGGGCATGCCATCAACATGTTGCATGTGTTTGATGTGCCACAGAAGTTCAAAGTCATGAGCCTGATCATTGAAACAATCAAGAGGACTGCAGCAGATCAGAAGAGGAGCTGTGGATATGCACCTCAGATTCAAGAATTGATAAACTCAAAGATGGGCCCAGGAAAATATCAGTTGGATAAGGAACACTTTCCACTTTATCCAGACTTTGAGGACAATGAGGTTGTCATGAATGAAGATGATCCACAATTAGTTCAAGCTCAGGAGAAGAAGGAGAAGGCAAAGTGGGAGAAGGCTGCCAAGATGCCAACTCAAGAGGAGGCATCTGAATATTTCTTGAAAACCAAATAGGAGCAGCTTGGTTACTTGATAGCATCATCTCTAAGGATTGAGAAGGGGTTGGCCACCCTAACTCAAAACCAGGAGAGCCTGGAAAGAATCATGGAACAAAAATTCTATGATCTAGATGTCAAGGTAACTGAGATTCAGTCAGTTGTGGAGCAGCTGCAGGATGACATGCAGGAGAGGAAGGGCAAGACTACCACCAATGTGTTTGCCAGAGCGCCCAGAGCCCAGAGGTCAGTTGCAGTGCCAATGACAGACACTAGAGCAACAACTTCAGCACCAGCCACTGCCCCTACAGTTCCAGTGCAACCAGCTCCAGCACCAACTCCTCCAGCTCCATCCACTTCAACTGAAGCCTTCATGCAAGGAGCCATCTCTACACCACCACCAGAAGATCAAGCCTGAGAGTCAATCTAGCACTATGCATTTTCTATGAACTTTTTGGTAACTTGTTGCCAAAGGGGGAGAAAAACGTATAGATCATAGGCTTCGAGAGAGAGAGAGTGTTGCTTTTGTTCTCTCTTGATTTATTTGGTGGTTTTTAAATCATTGTTTGCTTTTGGTTGAGATACTATGCTTGTGAGACATTGATGATCATGTGTTTGATCATAAGCTACACTTATGCATGCTTGATATTATCCTATCTATCTTATGTGATCACTCACTATGCTTGGTGATGAGTGCATGTGTTCATTGTTTATTATTTTGAGCGCTCCACCAAGATGTATGTGACATGGAAGAGTAACCCATGAGCCCAAGTCATTGTGCATTTGCAGTCCAAAGCAAATCTAAAACTATGCACAAATTTAGGGGGAGCTCTTGCTTATCACATACTTCTCAAAGCGATGATGTTATTTAAATTTTATTATCATTTGTCGAAGTTTTGATCTATATGTTGTCATCAATTACCAAAAAGGGGGAGATTGAAAGTGCAACTATCCCTAGGTGGTTTTGGTAATTCATAACAACATATAGCTCATTGAGCTAATGCAATTCCAAGACTATTATTTCAGGAAAGCTCAATGAATGGCATGGCATGGCATGGATGATGAAAGTGGATCCCTCAAAATACTAACGACAAAGGATTGGCTCAAGCTCAAAAGCTCAAGACTCTTCATTTTACATTTTAGTGATCCAAGATCACATTGAGTCTATAGGAAAAGCGAATACTATCAAGAAGGGATGAGGTGTTGCTTAATGAGCCTCTTGCTTCATGTGCTTAGTGATATGCTCCAAAACCCTCAACTAATTTCCCACATCCACAAATGACCTAAACCTAAAGCCAAAATCGGTCACACCGATTCTTTCTATTCGGCGCCACCGTTTCCAAAAGTCATAGCCACTGCCACAAACCCTAAGCAAATCGGTCTTACCGATAGGGATCTCAGTCTCACCGAAATGGGGTTGCAATCTCTCTGTTTCCCTTCGTAATGTTTCGGTCTAACCGAAGTGAGCGATTGGTCCCACCGAGATTGCAATGTAAACTCTCCGTTTCCTTTTTGTAACATTTCGGACTCACCGAAAAGAGCAAATCGGTCCCACCGAGTTTACCTGACCAAATCTCTGGAAAGCTTATTACCAAATCGGTCTCACCGAGTTTGTGTAATCGGTCTCACCGATATTACGTTATGCCCTAACCCTAACCGAATCGGCCTCACCGAGATGCATGTCAGTCCCACCGAAAATCACTAACGGTCACTAGGTTTACTAAATCGGTCCGACCGAGTTTAACGATTCGGTCCCACCGAGTTTGGTAAATTGTGTGTAACGGTTAGATTTTGTGTGGAGGCTATATATACCCCTCCACCTCCTCTTCATTCGTGGAGAGAGCCATCATAACGAACCTACACTTCCAACTTACCATTTCTGAGAGAGAACCACCTACTCATGTGTTGAGGCCAAGATATTCCATTCCTACCATATGAATCTTGATCTCTAGCCTTCCCCAAGTTGCTTTCCACTCAAACCCTCTTTCCACCAGATCCAAATCCTATGAGAGAGAGTTGAGTGTTGGGGAGACTATCATTTGAAGCACAAGAGCAAGGAATTCATCATCAACGCACCATTTGTTACTTCTTGGAGAGTGGTTTCTCCTAGATTGGCTCGGTGTCACTTGGGAGCCTCCGACAAGATTGTGGAGTTGAACCAAGGAGTTTGTAAGGGCAAGGAGATCGCCTACTTCGTGAAGATCTACCGCTAGTGAGGCAAGTCCTTCGTGGGCGACGGCCATGGTGGGATAGACAAGGTTGCTTCTTCGTGGACCCTTCGTGGGTGGAGCCCTCTGTGGACTCGCGCAGCCATTACCCTTCGTGGGTTGAAGTCTCCATCAACGTGGATGTACGATAGCACCACCTACCGGAACCACGCCAAAAACATCCGTGTCTCCAATTGCGTTTGAATCCTCCAAACCCTTCCCTTTACTTTCTTGCAAGTTGCATGCTTTAATTTCCGCTGCCTATACACTCTTTGCATGCTTGCTTGAATTGTGTGATGATTGCTTGACTTGTCCTAAAATAGCTAAAAATCTGCCAAACTCTAAAATTGGGAAAAGGTTAAGTTTTTATTGGTCAAGTAGTCTAATCACCCCCCTCTAGACATACTTCAAGGACCTACACACATGAGTGCCGCCACCGCCCAAACTGAGGGTCAGGGTTTCCCCTGGAGCAACACGACGGGCAATGAGGACTGCGACGGCGCCTTCAAGAAGGGGACGAACTCGCCGCCGCCGGACTGCCCAAAGACAGAGCAGGTTTTCACCCTGGTCCATGCTCACTGCCCCTGGCAAAGGTACGGAAGCCGCACCACCACCACCAATCGTCATCCCCCCGGCCACCACGCCGGCCACACGGCCATGGCCACCAGGCAGCACCTGAGCCACGGCCTCCGCCCGTGAGCACCGGGCTTCCACCACCAGAGCCGCCGCCCTGGCATTCAAGACCACCCCACCTCCTTCCACACGGACCACCGGACGCGGCTGTCAGAAAGGCGAGCCCTTTGGGCGAGAATGGGACCCAGCCGGCTGAAACAGGGCAGGGGAAAGACACCGGCAGCTACCGGGCACGCTGCAGTCACCTCGCCATTTCTCGAACCGGGGCCGGGTCGCCGTCGCCACCCCTGGCAATAGCAAAAACTCGGAGGCATCCTGCCAACCCCCGGAGCGCCCCAACCACCATGGCCAGCCAAAGACGAGGAGCGTTGAGCCACCGTGCTCCACCCTCCGGCCACGCCTCCGACCACAACTCCAAGCACCCCAAGCATCAAGAGAGGGGGGCCGAACCACCGCTACTGCGCCGCCATCCCAACCAGCCAACATGGCCCCGGTCGAGGCGGCCGCCCGCAGCCCAAGCCTTCCGAGGCCCGCAACGCTGAGAAGTCAGATCTGGTCGAGCCGCCGCCAAACTCGCAGCCGCCGTCCCCGACCACCAGCACGCACCACCATCCCCCACCTCCACCAAGCAGGGAGGACCCGGCAGAGGTGGCCGCCCGCCCACAGCACCGCCCGCGGCCCTCACCGCCTCAGGGCCAGATCCAGCCGAGGCGCGACATCCAGACCCCGGGCACGGCCCACCTCGTCGCAGCCCACCATGCTGGTCGGAGAGCCCCGCGCCACCCGCAGAGCCGTCCCCATGCCGCCGCGTCCCGCGCTCCGCAGCGCCCTGGTCCGACCGCGCCAGCTTGCGCCAGCCCCAGCCGCCCAAGGGGGTGAGAGTCCTCGCCGGCGCCGGCGCCGTCTGGGCTTCGCCCGGGTGCGCCCTCTGGCGGCGGCGGGAGGGGGAAGAGGGAAGGGGGAGAGGAGAGGCGCCGGCGGCTAGGGTTCCTCCCCTGCCACTCGCGAGGGCGCCAGAGGAGGGGGAGGGAGCAAAGCTGCACCTTTCCCGTAGTTAAGTTGGAGGGACGAAGTAATAATGCTAAAAAAAGAAGTTGAAGGGATGAAGCAACCATCATTTCACTCGTTGTTGAATCCGCTTCTCCCTCATCTTCTTCAAGTTAACCACGTGTTGCTTCTGCCGTTGTTCTGCCTCATGTGGGACACGGATCAACTTGGTAAAGCACTGCTACGTGGGACTGCATGTTAGCAAACCGCCAGGACAACATCCTCTAAAAATAAGAAATCTCCCCCGCCATCTGCGCGGCAAAATCACCTCCTTTTTACTAATCTTGATTCTATAATTTTTTAGATTAATATAATTGAGATTTTTATAGATAGTGTACCGGAGCAAAACCAAGTGGTACGGTTAAGGGCATCCACAATGTGTAGCCAAATGTGAAAATAGCTTTTGGCATCGTGGGAACCATTGTGGACGGTTCTGCCAAAGCCAAAAAGATGGAACCGAAGCTCCCTGATTGATTGATTGAAGGAATAGAAAAATGCAACGTCTCTCCTCTTTCTCCCGTGCTTGGACGCATGTACAGTATAGAGCACAGAGTCTACTCCCCTATCCCTTCTATCACAAATCACAAAGCAGTGAGGCATCAAATCACAAAGCACGGACGAAGCAACCATCATTTCACTCTTCGCTGACTCCGCTTCTCCATCATCTTCTTTGAGAAACCACCTCGCCGCACTAAGCTGGACGGACGACGCTATTGTGTACTAGTAGTACTAGTACATTTACGCGTCCTTTGCTTCAACGGACTTCCTGGATGCAAATAAGGCGGTTGTCTCGGCTTGTAGGCGGCACTTGCGAACGACTTACCGTGGTCTCCCTCAATGGTGTTCTCCGTTGAACACACTTCACCAAACCACTATGTTCGAGATATCATCGACGTCACCGCAATGGGGAAGGAAGTCAAATATAGTTACTACCTCCATTTTTTTGTACATAAGGCCAGTATATCAAAATTACAATTTGCAAAAGGCCACTAACACTAATAAAGGAAAAATTGATGGGGTTTGCCTCATACTAGCAACCAAGGACATTAATATACCCTTGCATGCCTGTGGAAGTGAGAAGGTTGGTTTGCATCACGCTACATTAATCAAGCGATGAGGAGTGAGATGGTTAGCTCTTTGGGCGTAGGAGAAAAAATATTCATTAATTGACACGTCAAACAAGGATTTGTATCGATCAATCCCGCAAAGGAAAACCCTGCCTTTCTTTTTAACACAAGTAGTACTCCTACGTACGTACTTGTATCTTGTTTGGGTCTAGCGCTTGCATTTCCATACTTCACCCCACATTTTTGCCAAGCTTGCCTAAATTTTTCGAAATGAAAAGGAGGTACACTTGCGCACGGCTGTCGCGGTCGCACTGCACCCTCACACGATCGCTCCTGCACGCCACGGTCGCACCGCACCATCACACAGTCGCTCATGCACGCTCCAAACCCAACCAAGGGAACGCACCCACATTAACACGTGTTGTCGCATGTGAACAAACCAAACTCAGCCATCCTACCGCTGACACATAATTTTTGTTCATAGAGTATGTTTATCCAACCGCATGTTGGGGAGGATCCGTACGGCCCGTGTGGTGGTCTGTTGGGGAAGAAGAAGAGGTGAGGAAGAAAGGTTAGGAGACGTAGGATATTCATCCAACCGCCTGAAATGGTAGACTAGCCCAAATGATGAAAGTCAGGCGACTTGCATAACAATATGTTTTTACACATCAAAAGATCCATAAAAACAACAACATAAAGAAAAACTATCACTGCTCGCGGAATGAGACAGCCTCGTCGTCTTTGGCTGCCGGCGCGAACCAGTCATAGCTGCCGACATGTGTCTCCGCACCGTGCTTGTCCTCGGCCTCCAGCTACTCGTTCACACGGGGCGTGCGGGCGCTCTGCACGGACGAGAGCACCGCCCGGTTCAAGTCGAGGACGTCCGGTTCCGCCTGCAGGAGGGCCTTGAGGGCAACAACATTCGCGAGCTTCGCGTCGAGCGGAACCTCCGCCGCCCGGTTCAAGTCCAGGACGTCCGGTTCCGCCTGCAGGAGGGCCTCAATGACAGCGGCATCCGCGCGCTCCATGTCGAGTTGAGCCTCTGCCGTCCGGTTCAAGTCCAGGACGTCCGGTTCCGCCTGAAGGAGGGCCACGATGGCAGCGACATCTGTGTGCTCCGCCTAAAGTTGAGCCTCCGCCGCCCGGTTCACATCCACGACATTCGGTTTCGCCTGCAGGAGAGCCTCGATGGCAGCGGCATGCCGGCGCTCCGTGTTGAGTTGAGACTTTGCATCCCGGTCCTCCTTTAGTATCACCAGGTTGAACCGCTGGTTCGCCTGCACCATGCGGGACTCAGACACCGCCACGAAGTCGATGTCCATCGTCTAATACCCATCAGGGGCCTTCTAGGCTGCGATCTCCTCCATGAACATTGGATCGGCTTCCTCCTCCTCGTAGCTTGGCTCCAAAGAACTCAGGGATTGACCCGCCACAAAGCGAGCTTGGGAACCGAGGTCTATGGCACCGATCGCCGCCGCGATTTCTGCGCGGCGCTCCGGCGTCAGCATCTTGTAGTACCTGATCTTGCGGCGCACCATGGCTTTCCGGCGAACTAGGGGATGCTTGATGCGGGCTAGGGGATCGAAAGGTGGGGGAATGGGCTGGAGATTAGGTATGGTTTTGGGGCAGTGGAAGGCATAGGCCGAGCAGTAAAGGTTCTAGGTGTGAATAGTGGTTCTGGTGACGACCGGTCAATCAGTTTTGACTGTACATCGCTCTTGTCGCGTTCGTGTTGCACCCCGGCATGCTGGACCCTCCACGCCGCTCACCGAATGCAAGGCGCTTTGTCTTGCATTTTCGCTTGCTTGTGGGACCGCAGTTGAGAGCAAACCGACGTCCCTCCCCCTCCCCCGCTCGCGTCATTTATACTACCACTCCCTCTGTTTTATGCGGAGTAAATAAAAACAGACGGAGTATACTACGGATGAGGATCCCCTAACGTGGCCGAACCCATCGAGTAACTGACATGCGGGGCCTAGAAAGCATGGGGTCCGCCAGTAAGTGACCGAAAGGGAGGGCAAGATAGGGATACCTACGTCAGAGGATCCACTTCCACTACTACTCCCTCCTTCCATTTACTATACAGGGCCTAATGCATTTTTCGAGGCTAACTTTGACCAAATGTTAGTCTAATAATATATGACATGCAACTTACACAAAGCATACAGTCAAATTCGTATGTGAAAGGAGCTTCCAATGATATAATTTTCACATTATACATCTCATGTACTATTAATCTTGTCAATAGTCAAATGCGGTTTGGAAAAACGCATTAGAGCATGGTTAATAATATAGCCAGTCGATGGCTATAAGGAACTGCCATGTCATCTATAGCCATCATCTATTATATGCACTCATACAGTAGTGTGGGCTATAAGTTTGGCTATTTCCCGCATAAAAAATCATAAGGTTGGCTATTGTATTAGTAATTTTTTCCATCTCGTCTCTATCTCTTTCTTCATATTTATTGTATTTAACTAGGAATGCGTATATAGCTAGGCTCTTGCATGAGACCTCACTCCCCTTACTTTTTCACATCTCTCTCCTCCACATAGGCCCTATATAAATGGAAGGAGGGAGTACTACTATGAGCACTGCATACTCTAGTATAGATGTTGTCAGTACTCTACTAGTACTATTGGACAGGGAGCTTAAAAAAGTTACTATTGGACTGGCTATACGTGGCGAAATCCTAGTAGGAAGAGCATGCGCGAGAACAAGCACATTCACGTGGTTGAAAAAAAATTGGAAACCATCTCGAGTACAAATCTAGGAGTACGTACGAATCTAACAATATTGATTGGGCGTTGTTGAATGCTGATACTTTTTCTGTAAGTTTGACCAAAGTAGAGATACTTTGACTACACATAAAACTTATATGTAAATTAGAAAGGATCGGAGGGAGTATATTGTACATTCAAAAACGAAACGAACATTGAATACCCTTTATATATGATTTGCGGATGCTATGATCACCGGTTCAAAATTTTGAATCCGCCTTAGGTATCACACATGCCCCACCTCGTTCTCTCTCGATTTCATCTCGGGGTCCGAAGATCGATTGAAAGAGGACTAGGGTGGGTACAATACATTCACTTCGCTTATGAATGTACAATATACTCCCTCTGATCCCCACAGACCCCCCCCCTGTGGATGCATTTCTATCATAGAAATAGACCAAAGCTTCATCTCCTTGCACGACACGCAATTGATCTCTCAACATCAATCGGTCTCATCAACATGTGTCGGGGCATGAACTGAATGGGATGTCAAAACTAAGACAGGAAGCGACACGTAGTTGACGCAAAGTGGAACTTTAAACGAACCGCTTGTTTGTATGCATGTCGGACAAATTACAACATTGGAAATACAAGCATGGTCTAGGCCAACATGCGAATGATACTCGGCGGAATGTTCAAATGAGGCATGCGGGAGGATGGACTCGACCGGAGGGTGGCATGATCGATGGAGAAGAGTGTTGGAGAGGAATGAGAGATAAGAAAACGCCACATGATTATACTTGAACGGCTCAAATAAACAATAAGTTGTCTCGCTTGGCCAACATAGTGAAAGGCCTAATGCGCAACCCGGAGCATTAGCGATCAAATATAGCCGAGAAAACAGGGAAACCGACATGTGGGGCACACCTGTCGGGACAATGTAGCGCAGACTAGTCCAATGGAGGAGCTGGCCCATGACCTCCTCGCCACCGGCAACCGTTCATGTGGGTCATGGGGGCCAGCAATGTGGCACAGCTCCAACACCGCCTCTGGACACGGCAACCGCGGTGAGCGACACGCTCATCATCGCTCGACAAGGTTGGTTTTAGTGTGCCGAGGGTGGCGTTAGCGCTGTGGCACAACCAGTAGTATGTTTGGTTTGTGCCAAAGGTTGCCCCATCAAAGCATTGGCTAGCCAAAATTTTGGTTGTGATTTTGCTGCCCATGATTTGGCCGACATGGGCTAGAAAAATGAACTAGAGTTGGCTAGAGTTCATTGGCATGCCAAATAAATGGCACCAATCCAAACAAAGACCAATCTTTGGGTCATGACCAAAATTTTGGTAAGGTGCACTTTGGCCACAATCCAAACACATCCCAACACCCGGCTCATCGAGGATGCATGGGGCACCGCGACGCATCCGCGAAGTGGTGTAGCGCGGCCAACTTCATCCCCAGGACCTGAGACCATGCCGGGTCATCTTGCTTTTTCAATGACATGCGGGGATCGCATGTGAGCAAAGGGCATCTCCAACGTTGCCATGACCACAGCTGACTACCCTGGCACACCAAAAACCTCGTCCCTCGCGCCACTGCGCGGTGCGTTCCCAGTCGGCGCTAGCTGCCAGCATTCATGTCGTCCATTTGTATGCCGTCGTTAAGAAGCTCGGTGCCCGAGGAACCAACTCCGACGACTTAATGATGCACCCGGACGCTTGGCCTCACCGGAATGTGCTACTTAAAGCAGCAACGCCTTGCTAACCTCCACACCATAGCGCATCGTCCTCCTACCTAGCTCCACATCCGCCATGACCGCAAGTGTGAATGCTCTGCATGAGAGCTTGTCTTCGGGGATGAAGCTCGAGGTCGCTGCCCTCGCTCAAGTCACCTCTTGTGACGCAATAGCGGCGTAGCCGGACGCGCACACTACCGCACAAGCGGTGGCCACGCTGGCGGCTGACGACGGGAGCACCATTAGCCACGCGTCCTACTTGCCATCGTCCAATGTCCGGCACCGCCAAGCTCGGGGACTCCTCCGAGGATGTGTAGGGCATGGGAGGCGGCAGGCCATGGTGTGCCAACTGGCCGGTCCATATCTCGTGTTCTACTCTTCCTCGCCGGAGACCGCACCTTCACTTCACGGGTCTTGAACCCCGCCCCTGTACATAGAGATCATAGATGGACGACATCGGTTGCCGCTGTAGAATAGGTTTAGGGTCGGGTTTATTTTATTTTTCTGTCCTATAAAAGTTTGAAATGCAATGAAAATCTACCGTGTTTGCATTAATCTCGGCCGGTGTGAACTTTCAGAATAATATAGTATATTGTAGGAGTACTAGCAAGATGCACGTGCGTTGCACGGAACATCAAGATCTTGTGGAAGAAAAGGATGAACGAGGGCCACTCCCTCCCCCCAATCTACAATCAACTGCTCACACGTTTCACATTACATTAATTACGTAATTGGGATTACGTAGGTGTAGCATTACTCGTCCTAAAAACCCCAACTAAGCCAACCTCCCAGCATATCGCGCGGGAAAAGACCCGGCTGCGCCGTTTTAGTCGAGATTACCGGATTACTAGTAGTAGTATCGATGGATCGCGCGAAGCACCAAGTTTTTTTTGAGGGGGCAAAGCACCTAGTTTAAAAGGAAAAAAGGCGGTACACTCACAGCACCCCTGTCGTGGTCGCGTTGCACCCCACACACGTTCGGTCATGCACATGGCTCACGCAAACGGAACGCGCTTCGGCTTGCCTCTTCACTGACACGTGGGACTGCACTTGGAGAAACCGACCATGCACCAAACTCCCCCCGCCCACCGC
>NC_041385.1:105437202-105465930 GCF_002162155.2 Triticum dicoccoides
AAAGCTGCCCTCCCCGCAGCGCCGATACGTTGTCGCCGTGGTTCGTCGAGGGGACGCACGGCAATCCTCTCACTCCCATAGTACGCTCTTGTAGACTACCATCCTCTAGCCGCGCCACCACCTCTGGCGATGTTCTTGTGTAGGCGCACGACGGTCAGCGCTGCCACCGCTGGCGACGTTCATGTGGAGACGCACGACGGTCAGCTTCTCCCATGGTACGCGCATTCTAGACTAAGGCCCCGTGCATGTTGGTGTAGCGCTGCATGTTAGCTGATAGACGCTGCTAATCTCACTATTTGCCGAAGTAGTTTACAGTCAATATGCTCTGCTTAAGAAGCTTCCTTGCCCTATTATGCACTCAATCTGCTTAGCTGAGATGGCATGCCAAGGCCGATTAGTTGCTAAAATATCCTGCCATATATTTATTGTGACGTAGATTGCCATGGTCTAGTAGCCAACCTTTTAGGTGAAATAGCTCTACCGCATTTTATACTCGATATTTGTTGCTGCGATGGCCTTCGATAGTTTGATGGTTGTGTGCCCGGCCTCATTGACTGCTGAAACAACCTACCGTAATTTAGCACTCAAATCTGTTTGCTGAATTTTCTTTACATATATTTCGTCACTTAGATTTGCTCGTCCAAATATCTTGACATAGCTTTAGACACCGACCTAGGTATTTTTTTTGGACTTCATAAAAAAGAATGTATGTTTTTCCTGTAATATCTAGTATAAGAACTAATTTGTATGTCTAACAGATGGACAAGACTTGGATAACTTCTGCTCGAAGATTCTCCGCTGCATATGTCGAGGGGGTTGAAAACTTCATGAACTTTATCAGAGCTGAGTACGGTGGTCCGAAATCAGATGTGATCTGCCCATGTAGAAGTTGTATGAATTCAGTTACAAGACCCTAGTCAATTATGCAAAATCATCTACACTTGTATGGGATGTCGGTCACATATACTAGGTGGGTTCATCACGGTGAAGCTGTGAACGTCAATGTTATTGACTACGTGGAAGCAACAGGTCACCATCTTGATCTGCCTGATGCTTAGGTGGAGGAGGAGGAGGAGGTGGTGGTGGCGGAGCCAGTGAGTTTGGCCAACATTGAAACAATGCTACGAAATGCTCGTGCATTTCGTGAACTTTCACCTGCAGAAGAAAAATGATGGGACCGCATGTTGGAACAATGCAACGTGGCTGTCACCCCAAGAAATAAGTTGTCAGTATTCTCAGCTATGGTCACCTTTCTTCAGGTGAAGACATCTGAGCGGATGACCGACAAATCATTCGATGTGATGTTGGCTGCATTCCGCAAATCTTTCCCAGATGCGTCTGAGCTGCCAGACACCTACAGTGAAATGAAGAATTTCCTTCGTGCAGTTGGAATTGGATATGATATGATCCATGTTTGTAAGAATAATTGTGTTCTGTTCCGGAAGGATTATTCCAACTTAAGTGAATGCCCGACATGCAAATCATCAAGATGGAAAGATGGCGATGCTGTGAAGAGGATTCCTCATAATGTTCTAAGACATTTTCCAATTATACCAAGATTGTAAAGGTTGTTTCATGATGCTGAAACAAGAGAGGATGTACTATGGCATTCTAGGAACCAGGAGTACAGAGATCAGAATGTAATGAGCCATCCATCTCATGGTAGTGAGTGGAAAAGCTTCAATCGTAAACACAAAAAGTTCGCTGCTGATGCGAGAAACATTAGACTTGGCTTAGCTTCAGATGGATTTAACCCATTTGGTCACCAGAGCGCCACATATAGCATGTGGCCAGTGCTTGTTATCCCTTCAAACATGCCTGCAAATGTCTACACCAAAGAATCAAACTACATGATGGCCTTGCTCATCCCAGGTCCAAAGAGTCCTGGAAAGGATTTTGATTTATTCATGGAGCCTCTTGTGGAGGAACTTCAATAGCTATGGAAAGGTGTTCTCACTCGAGACCTATATAGCAACCCACCAGCTGATTTCTTTCTGCGTGCTATTATAATTTGGTGCATCCATGATTATCCGGCTTTGGGCACTATGTCAGGGCGAACGACACATGGTTACAATGCATGTGTTTGCTGTGACAGGAATCCTTGTCATACGCAATACTTACCAAGATCGGTTACATTGGACACCGTCGTTTCCTTGCCAAGGACAAGCCGCATCCTAGAAAATACCGAAGACATGTGTTCAATGCAAAGCATGAATACCGTGATGCGCCAAAGAGGCTCACCGCTGATGAGTTGCAAGTGGAATTAGAGAAGGTCAGACATATTACACCAGGAAACCATCCTAATAATGGTAGCGGGAAAAGGAAGCATGGCAGGGCGGAAGAGAGATTATTGTTTACCCGCAGGTCCACTTTGTGGGACTTGGAGTATTGGAAAGATTTGGATCTGCGGCATAATCTTGATGTGATGCACATCAAGAAAAATATATGTGACAGCATTATCGGCACATTTCTTAATATTGAAGGCAAGATGAAAGATATCTTAAAATCTAGGATTGATTTGACACACCTGGGTATCAGACATGATTTGCAGGTGCAAGATGAAGGTAAACAATGGGATATGGCACCAGCTGTGTACGTCTTGGACAAGGTAAAAAGAAAAGAATTCTGCGAGGTCCTGTCACGTGTGAGATTCCCACATGGATTTGCTTCCAACCCTGAAAGGAGAGTCAGTCTAGATGGAAACAAGGTACAAGGATTGAAAACTCATGATTGCCACGTCCCACTTCAAAGGGTTTTACCTGTTCTCCTTAGAGGATTGGGCCTCCCTGACTTATACAGAGCAGTTGCAGAGTTGGGACAATTCTTTAGGGAACTCTGCAGTAGAAATATCAGGATAGATGCTTTGGAGCATCTTAGAGACAAGATACCAACTATCCTATGCGACCTTGAGAAGATATATCATCCAGCCTTCTTTGATGTGATGGTGCATTTGGCTGTTCATCTACCTGATGAGGCACTACTTAGAGGTCCAATACAGTATGGCTAGATGTACCCTATTGAAAGGTGGCTAGGCACTTTCAAGAGCTATGTTAGGAAAGCTAGACCCGAGGGTTCCATTGCATAGGACTACATTGCTACAGAAGCATTGACATTCTGCTCAAAATACATTGAAACCGCTGATCAGCTTAGCAAAGAGGTGGGTGAAGACAATCCGGGGCTCAATGTTTTGGATTATTCTGTTCAAGTTACAAGGAAGAGTCGACAAGAGGACAAACCTAAAGATTTGGACAAAATGGTTTGGTATGTGTTGAATAACTGTCCTGAGATACTACCTTATATCAAGTAAGTGCCAAGTACTGTAGCTTATACATCATAATCTACTAAACTTGCAGCACATTCTTATATATTTAGATGTTTAACGTGATCACTATGTTGTGCAGCATCTACAAAAAGGAGTAACGGCCGCAAAATCCAAGAAACATTGACAAACTAGTTATGATAGGATTTGCGAAATGGTTCAAGAGCCATGCAAGCTTTTGAATTGCACTATCATTTTTTTAATATATTGAGTACATAAGATGATCAGCTTGTCTATTTTCTAACCATAGGTTAAGAAGATGCGGGAGGATGGGCAGGCAGTTGATGATGCCCTTTACTCACTAGCAATGGGTCTTGATACTCGGGTAAGACATTATGAATCTTGCGTTGTTGGAGATGTGCACTACAACACCCTTGCACGCGACGAAGGCAGGAAGAGACAAAACAGTGCCATCATGAGCACGGATACGTACGATAAAGAGACAACTGAAATGTATGCAAACATAACAGACATTGTTCAGTTGCAGTATATCTCCAGTTTCGAGGATCATCGGTGTGTGGTTCTGTTGTGCTGTCGTTGGTATAACCTATTTTCCAGGATCGCAAAACCCAGAGCTGATGATTATTTCAAATCCATCAATGTCAAGGCGGCGTAACAGACCAATGAGCCTTTTATTATGGAAAATCAAGCAACACGGATATTTTTCTTGGAAGACACTTTTGCACGTAGCAATGACTGGAAAGTATTGCAAAGGTTTGAGCCGAGGAATGCGCTTAGTGAAGTTGCACAACAAGATGATGCTTACACTGCTCCTAATGTACAAGATAGCACAAATGTTCCTAATATCTTTGAGAACCATCACGTCAATGACGCTGGCGAAAAGATTGCCTGTCCTGTTGTGGACATACAAGAGTTGATCAAGAAGAAGCCAACATTCGAGGACGTTGAGCATGAAGAAGAAGATGACACCATGGGGAATTATGATTCAGACTGATACACATGGCGAAGATGTTGACGCTGCTGCTACGGATGATGATTAGATTGCTTTTGTCGTATTTGCCTGTCAGAAGACGTTTTTTATCTACTATATGAAATTGTGTTTTCTATGACAACTGAAACTTGATGAACGTGTTGTTTAGTATTTTGTTGTGAGAACATCACTTGTTATGTATGCTGATTTGTGTTTGGTGATTGACGACTAAAACATGATGACATTGTTGTTTAGTTGTACTCATATTTGGCTGTAAAACTTGAATTTGATGACATAGTTTGTTGTTGGACTGCAATTTGCTCGACGTCTTCGAATGAGAACAAAGCTGACCCGACAGGGCCTCTGCTAATTTATTCATTTATTACCAAAAGGGCCTCTGCTATTTATTTATTTGTGAGCAAAAGGGGATACCCCCTGATTTCCGTTAATAGAAATCATTAGATGTTCATGTTACTATGCCCAACCTGCTACACAGGTTTCATTCATTACTAGTTCCAACAAAGTGCTCATGTCATAGCCACTGAATACATCATGAGTGCTACATACACTGCAAATAAAGAGACAAACATCCTACAGAGCACATCGATTTTGCCCATTATCTTCACAAGCTCTTTCATCTCCTCATTGTTGTCAAGGCCGTTCAGCAGCTATTGCTTGACCATGATTAGAGGAACTGCATCTTTAACCTTCTGCTCTGGATTTTCTCTTCTGTCGTTCCTTCAGTTACTTGTCCAACACCGCAACCTGCTGGTATTGGGATTCCTTGGCTAACGAAATAATCAGCATAGTTGCATTCCCCCACATCGGCAACTTCCCAGAAATACAAATCACACGAATCTTCCCTTTTCTGCATGAATCAAATTGGAAGATCTTCAACCAAACTATTAAAAAAATCAGCAACTGAAAGCAACAGAACAACACTTAAACATATTATTACCCGAGCATTTGTAGAAGACTCAGCCAGGGTTGAGGATTGTGGTTGAGACGCGACGGATGACTCTGCGTGATTTGCAGCAGTGGCACCACACCAATGGCAGCGGGTTGCGATGAGCAACCGACTGCAGTGTGTGTGCCGGTGGGGGTGTGATGCAACCCACAGGAGATGGTACGGGTGGCAACTTGGCGCATATCTGGTTGTTGCAGGCTGAAGAGCAGGTGGACGAGCATCCAGCGGACATGGTTGCTGCGGCCAGAGCTTTTGATGCTAGGCAGAGTAAGTAGAGAAGAGGAGAAGCGAACGTTGGATATGTCAGTTTCATTACTTTCAGAGTAGCATAGCACCATATATAGTCATAGTCTAGGTTTGGATGCGAACCAGTTACAGGAGCACGTCTCTCTTTTTTCTATAACTCAGCAACGTCTCTTTACTGGTACACTAGCTTGTTCTGTACACCTTCTCAAGTCTTTGATTTTCTTTCTTTTTTGCGAGGAAGGAAGGAGGACAAAATTGAGAGTTCTTGGGACTCAAACCCAAGACCTCTCGGTTCAAAACCAAGGGTGGTAGTCACTTATGTGGCGAATGTTCCCTGGGAGGAGGACGGCAGACGAACACATTTTCCTCGCAGTTTTAGTTGCGACACAAGATCGAACAGTCGCAGTTTCGGGAATGTTATCAGGTGAACGGGCCCAGTTTTTCTTTTCTTCCTATATATAAAAAAGTATGCTACTTGGTCTCGGCTTAGTCAACAAATGATTGTGCCAACCTTGACCGTTGGATTGACACTCAACGTCTATCGTGTTTCATCGGTCTCTTCTTCCTCGAGCCGCCAAAGCCAAACCAGCGCCGGTGGGACTGCCTGCTCCCGCCTCCCGCAGCTGGCTGTGCTGCCACGCATGCATCGTGGCCACATCGCACCCTAAAACTCTGCGCATCTTGCCCGGCTCCTGTTCGTTCCCGTCTGAGGCCTTACCATCGTCCTCCACCTTAGTTCGCTCACCGCGGCGCTGCCCTCTAGTGTTGTTAACATGGTCAACAACCGACAGGAATAAGGAGATGACTGTACATGGTGAGGATGACAGTAGGGACCCAGCAGCGCGTGCAGTAATTTTGTTTTTTAGGCACAGAGAAGGGTATCAACTAGGTTGTGCGGGAGCTGTGGCCCATCTAGCCCAGGCTTTTATTTCATATGTTTAGCACATGACCAGTCCAGTTTGTTTTTTTCCTTTCTGAAAATGGCTAGCCAGCTATTTTTTTGTAGAATAACCAATGTAGGGCTACTTGCTTTTCTACGCCCTGCTGGGCCGGAAATCTTTCAAGACAAGGAGGGATGCATTTTGCCCAAAAAATTGGCTATAAGTAATAAGAAATGGGCTAGAAGTAATAATAAATGGGCTATAAAATGAAAAAATACAGCAAACAGGCAATTAGTTCCAAAATACTTTTTTATTTAAGATTTTGATATTTTAAATTTCATTGTTTTTGTGCGGGTAAAATTTCATTGAATTTAAATTAAGGTATATTTAGTTTTAAAATTAATTTGAATCTGGCTAGAAATTTCGGGGTTGTATGCTGTTTGGGACAGATTTGGAGGCTGACTTGTGGGTCTACTAGGTTGACGTGTACGAAAGGCTTTGTCAACTTAGTTCACAAATGATTCTAGCAGCCGTGACCGTTGGATGTTAATCCAACGGCCGTGCTGCTTCTTCAATATCTGATCTTCTTGCTCCAGCCACCCAAACCAGCGCCGGTGGGACTGCCTGCTCCCGCCTCCCGTGGCTAGCTATGCTGCCGCACAGGCCGCCCCGCCCCACCCTACTCCATTGCTGGCCAGGCCATTCCTCTACTCACCCACACCTCATGTTATTTTCCGGTGATGGCAGCCGGACCAGTAAACCCTCGTACTCCCCACCGCGTGGGAAACCATTGCCGAGTCTTCCCCGGCTCTGTGTCGTTCCCTTCCTAGCCTCGTTGTCGTCCACCGCCATGGTGCTCTCGGCGCGGCCTGGCCAACGTGGTCAACGAATGACATCCATCGGATGTGGACTGTATGTGGATAGGCTGACAGCTGGGTCCATGGCCGCACACAAGGAAATGACTCCTTATTACGTGCAAAATAATGATTCCTCCACGTGACATCTGGGACCCACTGGAAGGGCCTCTGTATTTCATGAAAAAAATGTGCCCCCCGCTGACAGGTCGGACCCACCAGCTATATCTTTGCACGCAAGGAAGTGCCTCCTTATTACGCACACAAAAATGAATACTCCCCCTGCTAGCTAGAACCTAGCATAGTGAGAGGCTGACTTGTGGGCCTACCAAGTTGACGAGGACGGATGGCTTTGTCAACTTAGTCAATATGAACAGTGCTAGCTACAGTTACCGTATGATGTTCATCCAACAACCGTAGTGCTTCTTCAACATCTGGTCTTCTTGCTCCAGCCGCCCAAACCAACGCTGGTCGTGCCGCATGCTCCTGCCTCCCGTGGTCGGCTGTGATGCCTCGGAGGCCTCACTGCCCCCTACTACTCCCACCACTGGCCAGGCCATCCCTCTACTCACCCACACCCCCTGTTATTCTGTGGCGACGACAGCCTCACACGGCAGCCGAACCAGTGAACCCTCGTACTCCTCTCCGCATGGGAATCCACTGCCACGTCTTCCCCGGCTCCGCGTCGTCCCCTTCCTACGCCTCGCCATCGTCCATCGCCTTGGTGCTCTCGGCGCGGCGTGGTCAATGTGGTCAACGACCGACTTCCATCGGAACAGTACTATACGTGGAGAGCCTGACAGCTGGGTCCACGGCCGCAACAAGGAAGTGCCTCCTTATTACGCGTAAAATAATGATTCTCCACCTGACAGCAGGGACCCACCGGACGGGCAACCGTATTTCACGAAAAAAACATTTCCCCCTGACTGCTGGGGCCCACGAGCTACATCTTCGCACGCAAGGAAGTGCGTCTGGACAAAAATAATGTTTCTCCCCCCTGACTACTGGGACCCACCAGCTACATCTTCGCATGCAAGGAAGTGCCTGACAGTCGAGACCCACCTGGTCGAAGCGTACGTAGCATTGTCATTCTTGTCGCGAATGTGTATGTACATACTGGTCGATGTAGAGGCGCGCACGTGTCGTAGTAGAGGCACGCACGTGTCGTAGTAGAGGCGCGCACGTAGCATATACACGTACGTACAACGGCCAGGGTGCAAGAAAGTAAATACGGCCATGTATGTACATACGAGCGGGGTCTCGAACGCCTACTCGTGCATACGTACGACCAGGGCTCCTGTACATGGCCGGGTCAGAACCGAGAAACAACATCATCGTCGTGTTCATGGGGAGCCAACCGGCTGCGTCAGAATGGGATGCGTTGTTGTGTTCATCAGGAGGGCTCGGATGGAACAACTGATGGAAAGAGGCCTGGCATACCGCACAACAGAGGAAACAACCTTGTGTTTGACTGGCCACATTTGAAACGGGATCCTGTTCATCGGGAGGGGTCTGGCATACCGCAAAATGGAGGAAGCAGACTTCTGTTGGACCTCCTACGGTCGAAACGGGGTCCTGTTGATCGGGAGGGGTGTGGCGTACCGCAAAACAGAGGAAACAGACTTGTGTTGGAGCGCTACGGTCGAAACGGGGGTCCTGTTCATCGGAAGGGGTGTGGCGTACCGCAAAACGGGACTCCACGGGATACTGTTCATCTCCACCGTCGACCTCCTCCAGCCTCTACGGGCTATTGTTCATCCACCGTCGACCTCCTCCAGCCTCCACCTGCGACTGTTCATCCACGGGCTCCTGTTCATTCAGCCTCCACCGCGCCCTACTCCACCGGCTACTGTTCAACCAGCCCTCTCCACGGGGTCCTATTGAACCACCCTTCCACGGGCTACTGTTCATCCAGCCCTCCACCGGCTACTATTCAACCAGCCCTCCACGGAGTCGTCCTGTTCATCCAGCCTTCCACGGGGTCCTGTTCATCCAGCCCCAACAGGCTCGATCGGGGTCCTGTTCATCCAGAGGCAACACCACAGGGTCCTGTTCATCCAGCCCCACAAGGAACTGTTCATCCACCCCCCCCCCCAATAACGCTCAGTGTTCATCAAGGGAAGGAGGCAGCAGGGTTCGATCGGCTTCATATAGCAGCAGTAGCGAAGGAATCACCCAGGTTCAGTAAAATAGCTAGTACAATCGCTTAGGTTCAGTTAGAGCCCAACGCCTTGCTCGGGTTTAGTTAGAGCCCAATGCCTCGCACCCACGCACGTACGTACGAGAGAAACACACATCAGTCGGCCCCTGACCACCCACCGTAACCGGGAACTCCCCAATATTTTCCTCACCATCGCTTCTAACACGGTTTTTTCCGTCAAGGACGGCCCGAAGAATGTCATGCAGCTGCATCTCCGGCCTGCCCAGGATGAAAACCCAACTTTCTGTCATGATTTTTTTTCATAGAAGTAGGAGCCCACCACATCTATGATGATACTGGATTTTGTCACAATTATCGTCATAGTAGTGTCATAAGTATGACAGAAAGAAATTTTGTTCGGCCCAAAATGTCACGGATGTGTCTTTTTTTGTAGTGAAAGCTATCCACTTTTATTACCTTGCAATTTATTCATAGTTTTCTTCTCGCAAAGTACTCGTAGTTTTATTCTTGCAAAATAGTTTCATACTTGTTTTAGGTAAAGAAAACGTCAAGTGTGCGTAGAGTTGTATTGGTAGTCGATTGAACTTGAGGGAATATTTGTTCTTCCTTTAGCTTGTCGTTGGGTTCGATACTCTTATTTATCGAGGAAGGCTATGAACGATCCCCTATACTTGTGGGTTATCAGCACTTGGCTCTAGGTTAATCGGTTAGCCCCAAAAATAATATAAAATAGCATATTAATGCATATAAAACATCCAAAATAGATAATATAATAGCATGGAACAATAAAAAAATATAGATACGTCGGAGACGTATCAAGCATCCCCAAGCTTAATTCCTGCTCGTCCTCAAGTAGGTAAATGATAAAAACAGAATTTTTGATGTCGAACGCTACCTAAAATATTTATTCATGTAATTTTCTTTCTTGTAGCATGAATGTTCAGATCCATAAATTCAAAACAAAAGTTTAATATTGACATAAAAACAATGATACTTCAAGCATACTAATAAGGCAGTTATGTCTTCTCAAAATAACATGGCCAAAGAAAGCTTATCCCTACAAAATCGTATAGTCTATCTATGCTCCATCTTCATCACACAAAATATTTAAATCATGCACAACCCCGATAACAAGCCAAGAAATTGTTTCATACTTTTGATGTTCTCAAACTTTTTCAACTTTCACGCAATACATGAGCGTGAGCCATGGACATAGCACTATAGGTGGAATAAAATATGGTGATTGTGGAGAAGACAAAAAGAGGGAGATAGTCTCACATCAACTAGGCGTATCAACGGGCTATGAAGATGCCCATCAATAGTTATCAATGTGAGTGAGTAGGGATTGCCATGCAACAGATGATAGAGCTATAAATTTATGAAAGCTCAAAAAGAAAAACTAAGTGGGTGTGCATCCAACTCGCTTGCTCATGAAGACCTAGGGCAATTTGAGGAAGCCCATAATTAGAATATACAAGCCAAGTTCTATAATGAAAAATTCCCACTAGCATATGAAAGTGACATCATAGAAGACTCTCTACCATGAAGATCATGGTGCTACTTTGAAGCACAAGTGTGGAAAAAGGATAGTAACATTGCCCCATCTCTCTTCTTCTCTCAATTTTTTTCATTCATTTTTTATTTGGGCCTTTCTCTTTTTTTGGGCCTTTTTTTCTTCGCCCGGAGTCTCATACTGACTTGTGGGGGAATCCTCATCATCCTTTCCTCAATGGGAAAATGCTCTAATAATGAATATCATCATACTTTCATTTACTTACAACTCAAGAATTACAACTCGATACTTAGAACAAAATATGACTCTATATGAATGCCTCCGACGGTGTACCAGGATGTGCAATGAATGAAGAGTGGCATGTATGAAAGAATTATGAAAGGTAGATTTGCCACAAATATGATGTTAACTACATGATGATGCAAAGCAATATGACAATGATGAAGCATGTCATAATAAACGGAACGGTGGAAAGTTGCATGGCAATATATCTCAGAATGGCTATGGAAATGCCATAATAGGTAGGTATGGTGGATGTTTTGAGGAAGGTATATGGTGGGTGTATGGTACCTGCGAAAGTTGCGCGGCACAAGAGAGGCTAGCAATGGTGGAAGGGTGAGAGTGCGTATAAACCATGGACTCAACATTAGTCATAAAGAACTCACATACTTGTTGTAAAAATCTATTAGTTGTCGAAACAAAGTACTATGCACATGATCCTAGGGGATAGATTGGTAGGAAAAGACCATTGTTGTTCCCCAAGCGCCACTCATAAGGAAGACAATCAAAAAATGAATCATGCTCCGACTTCATCACATCACGGTTCACCATACGTGTATGCTATGGGAATCACAAACTTTAACACAAGTATTTCTCAAATTCACAATTACTCACTAGCATGACTCCAATATCACCATCTTCATATCTCAAAGGGATAATTGGTTTTATGCCCCTAGATGTGTCCCACTTGATGGGATTGCCCCTAATTACCAAAAGCCAGCGGTTCTATCCAACCTAATTTGCTTTTCTTGTGCTTTTGCCCTTTGACCGTTTAACCTTCACTTTGAAAACTTCATAACTAGTTCATACTGAATCAGAAAAATGCAAATAAGATACCAAAATGTTTGGAAAAACATCACTTGTATGTGAGTGTCACCTGCATTCATGGCAAAAGTGTTGGTAACTGCCCATCCGAGTTTTAGCTCTTATCACACCACCATGAAAATGTAAAAAATCTTAAAAGGTTCAAAAAAATTGGTGTTAAAGAATGACAAATGTTTTCAGTGCTTACCAAGTTTCATTAGGGAATGGCATTTGTGGAAGTTATGGCAAAAAAAATCAATCAACGCTCTAAAATAGATTATTTTTTTGCCATGACTTCCACAAATGTCATTCCCTAATGAAACTTGGGAAGCACTTAAACATTTGTCATTCTTTGACACGAATTATTTTTGGATTTTTTGAACTTTTTAAGATGATATAAGAGTTAAAACTCGGATGGGCACTTACCAACACTTTTTTCATGAATGCAAGTGACATTGACATACATGTGATGTTTTTCTGAACATTTTGGTATCTTATTTGCATTTTTATGATTTAGTATGAATTAGTTATGAAGTTTTCAAAGTGACGGTCAAACGGTCAAAGGGCAAAAGCACAAGACGACCAAAGTGGGTTGGACATAACCGCTGGCTTTGGGAAATTAGGGGCAATCCGGTCGAGTGGGACACAACTAGCGGCATAAAACCAATTATCCCAAACTCAAAACAATCATAAAGAATCAAACTCCTCATAGTATTCAATGCACTTTATATGAAAGTTTTTATTATATCCCTTGGCTGCATATCATATTAGGACTAAGTTTATAACCAAAGCAAATTACCATACTTTTGAAAGACTCTCAAAATAATATAAGTGAAGCATGAGAGTTCAACAATTTCTATAAAATAAAATCATCGCCGTGCTCTAAAAAGATATAAGTGAAACACTAGAGCAATATTGCCTAGCTCAAAAGATATAAGTGAAGCACATAGAGTATTCTACTAAATCACGATTCATGTGTGTCCCTCTCAAAAGGTGTGTACAGCAAGTATGATTGTGGAAAACTAAAAAGCAAAGACTCAAATCATACAAGACACTCCAAGCAAAACACATATCACGTGGTGAATAAAAATATAGCCTCAAGTAAAGTTACCGATAGACAAAGACGAAAGAGGGGATGCCTTCCGGGGCACCCCCAAGCTTAGGCTCTTGGTTGTCCTTGAATATTACCTTGGGGTGCCTTAGGCATCCCCAAGCTTAGGCTCTTGCCACTCCTTATTCCATAGTCCATCAAATCTATAACGACCAAACCTCGAAGGATTTGAGTCTCTGTGCTTACCGTGCTAGTCCCTGGATCGAACTCGCTAGCACACACAGTATAGATGAATACCAGAATAGCAAGTGCATCATTTATTACAACGTATGATCCAGAATGTATAAAATAAAACAATCTGCATAGCACTTGGCTAGCTTTTCAATCAAACAGCGGAAAGTAGCAGAAAATAATGATGAGTCCCATCATAGCCCACTGGCGATGCTGAGTGCAGACTCGCGACCCTAACGGTACCTTACTCTTCGTCTGAATATCCTGCAACATGAGACGTTGCAGCCATATAGGTCAATACTTCGAATGTATTGGCAAGTTACACAGGAGTAATAATAGCAGACCTACATGTATATGCATAGTACAACAAAAGGAAGGCTTGAGGGTTTATTTTTGCATAAAGCTGATTTTATCCTAATAACTACCTAATAGTCAAATTTTTATTTAGTTCTTTTATTATTACAATTAAATACACAAGGTTGAGTTGGAAAAATCAACTCCAACCTACCCTTTATTAAGTTGCCCACAAATATTATTAAGCGTCACATCTGTCAAGATCATCCAACAACTGTAATGGCATAGTCGCTCAAATTTACCCATAACTGGGGGCACGGCTAATCATGATTAGTTTTTAATACTCTGTAGAGTTTAGTATGCTTTAGCCATTGGACCCAATCCGAAGATTGAGACAAAGTCTTTCAGAAGAGGTTCCCTTAACCACCTGACAACCACATCCCACCTACATATGCTACATCTGTCGACACTGTCTGGGCAAGGGTTCCATCAACTGATCAACTAAGCCAGAGCCCATATAGCCAGTGGCCGCACATGGAAGCTACTAGTCACTAAGTCTGTCTGATCTTTTTGAACCTGGGCGGCATTCCACTTAGGGTGCACTCTCATGGGCGCATGGCCTTAGAAAAGGTGCAAGACCCCATGATGCCTTCCCTCAACACCAAGCAATACCACTTCCGCCCAGAGGTGAATTAAATCCTTAATTACTACTCAATTTAGTTAAACATGTAATCCTCACATAAACTCCATGTATACACGAACCACCCCCGTCTACAAAGCATAGCAAACTACAACTACCACGATTTGCAAAAGACGGGAAGATAGCTCAACAACATAGACAAAATAATATGGTATTCCTATACATGCATAAATTTAAAGTGTGATATATATACTACATGCATAGAAAACAATAGGTAAAGGATGATCAACATGTAACTTGCCTTGGTTCTGGTTTAGAAGGTCACACTCCTGACAATAGTTCACCTCGCACTCCGGACAATCTACACGTTTCACACAATTCAACAAATCAATCACCGGAACACGAAAAGAACCAAACAAAACCAACAGCAAGAAAATCATTTCAAAACCCAACAACAGTAGCAAAACGACATGTACAGATCACCTACATGGCACTACGGTCACAAAGCAAAAAGAAACACCTAAAATCGACAAACGGTTTGAGAGTTATGGCCTCCGAAAGGTTTAATTCAAATTCAAACGAATTCAAATTTGAAAAGTGCAAACATGTGAGATTTTGGTACTGTGATATTGTGCTGATTTTTTGTGAGATCATAGGAAAAAGAATTACCTAATTTGGGTATACAGATTAGGAGTTATAGCAAATGGAAGTTTTAGTTGCAAAACTGAAAAAGACAAAAACCAACAGAAAACTCCTAGCTGGAAATTACTGTAGCGACGCTGTAGAGGTTGCCACGTGGCAGCACGTGATTGGCTGGAATACCTCCTGTGCGCGCGTGCTCACCGTGTACAGAGGAAATCGGCGGCGGCGGTCGGCGGCGGCGGTGGCGCGTCTCCGGTGAGTCTCCGGTGAAGGCGAGGTGACGGGCGGGTGCGGTGTGCGGTGGAGGTGACGTTGGTGGTGCTCAACGGTGGCGTAGCTCCCTCTGTAGGCGACAGCGACGAGGTGAACCATGGTGGTGCTCCGACGAAGTTGGGCGTCGGCGGCGGCGTCATTCTGGTGATCTGCAGGTCACCCCGATTGGTAAAACGAGTGTGTCGTGGAGCGGCGGATCTAACATAGAAGGAAGTGGGGCTCGGCGCGTTCTTACGGTGGCGCAACTTCCCGGAGAACGGCGGCGGACGGCAGAGCTCTTCGGCAAGATCCGAACGGCGCATCGGCTTCGAGCAGACGAGGAAAGAAAGGGGAGGGCGTGCGCTAGGGTTCCCGATGGCTTTTGCTCGAGTGGGGAGTCCCAGGGGTGCACGGGATCGGACCAGGCGCCGGATTGGTCTGGGTCGACCTCGGTGTGTGCGCGGCGGCGCATCCGGCTCGGTGAAGGGGATGAACAGGTGCGGGGCCCGCGGTCAGTGAGAGAGGCAGTGGGTCGGGTTTCGGGCTCGGTTCGGGCGCAGCGGCGCGGTGCAAACCGCTTCGCTGGAAAGGTGGGCTGCGGGCGACGAGAGCTAGGCTGGCGGCGCGGGCTAGCTGGGCCGTGCTGCGGCGCTATGCTGCGCTGCTTCTTTTTGTTTTAAAGAAAAGAAAACTGCTACAGCAGTTAAACTAAAATAAAAACAACATAATAAAACTAAAAAAATACATAGACACACAGTAAAACATATACTACTAATATAAACTACAGGAACACTAGTTCCTCACCTAATGCATTTTTGGAAAATCATTTTATGCAACAGGACACACAAAACAGCAACAAAACAGATAAGTAAAATACTTTGGAGACTAATAAAAATACCAGAACATAACAGATGAACTGGAAATAATATTCTTGACATTATGAACATTTTTAAACAGGGGAGAAGTCATGTTATCTCCACTCCAATAAATTGCCTTTAGTTGCATAATGAAAAGAATATTGCAGAAGAGCAAATAATGCATGGAAAATATGATATGCATATGTATGATCTAATAACATCCTAATTTAGGAAATTGGGATGTTACAAACCTACCCCCCTTAAGATGAATCTCGCCCTCGAGATTCGGGCTGGCTAGCGAATAGGTGTGGGTGATCCTGCTTGAGATCTTCCTTCCGTTCCCAGGTAGCTTCCTCCTCTGTATGATGATCCCACTGAACCTTTCATAACTTGATTGTCTTGGTGCGAGTAACTCTCTCTACTGTCTCCAGAATCTTAACAGGCTTCTCCTCATATGTCAAATCACTCTCCAACTAAATTGCCTCAAGTGGCACTGTGTCCCTCAATGAAACATCCATCATCTCTGCATGACACTTATTCAACTGAGATACATGAAACACATCGTGAACTCCTGACAAGGATTCTGGCAACTCCAGTTGATAAGCTACCTCTCCTCTATGCTCCAAGATCTTGTAAGGCCCCACAAAACATGGTGCTAACTTACCCTTGATTTCAAACCTCTTAATTCCACGAAGTGGTGAAACTCTAAGATATGCACGGTCTCCTACCTCATATGTCACCTCCTTACGTTTTGCATCTGCATAAATCTTCTGTCTTGACTGTGCTATCTTTAGCCTGTCATGAGTCAACTTGACCTTCTCCTCAGCATCTCTGATCAAGTCTGGTCCAAAGAACTGACGCTCTCCAACCTCATCCCACATCAACGGTGTCCTGCACTTTCTGCCATACAATACCTCAAATGGTGCCATCTTCAGACTAGCCTGATAACTGTTATTATATGAGAACTCTGCATAAGGTAAATTATCATCCCAACTAGACCCATAGTCCAAAGCACAAGCTCTCAACATATCCTCCAAAATCTGATTTACCCTCTCTGTCTGCCCATCTGTCTGTGGATGGAAAGCTGTACTTAACTCCAGCCTGGTGCCCAAGGATTCATGCAACTGACGCCAAAATTTGGATGTGAACTGAGTACTTCTATCACACACTACCTTCCTTGGAACTCCATGCAGACAAACAATTTTAGACATATAAATCTTTGTTAGCCGAGCACTGGTATAAGTAGTCTTTACCGGGATGAAGTGAGCAACTTTAGTCAAACGATCAACAACCACCCAAATAGAATCATAACCTGACCGAGTACTGGGTAGACATGTAATGAAATCCATACCAATCTCATCCCACTTCCAATCAGGTATAGGCAATGGCTGTAACAAACCTGCTGGTCTCTGATGTTCTGCTTTAACTCTCTGGCACACGTCACATGTTGCAATATATCCAGCAATTTCCCTCTTCAGGCTAGGCCACCAAAATCTTTGCCTCAAATCCAAATACATCTTAGTATTACTTGGGTGAATAGAATAAGGTGAATCATGTGCCTCCTGAAGAATTAAATTCCTGATGTCAACATCCTGAGGTACACAAATACGCTTCTCAAACCATATGGCCCCATGCTCATCCTCATGGAAACCTTCCGCCTTGCCTTTAACCATATTCTCTTTTATCTCAGCAATCTCCTTATCATCCTTTTGAGCTTCTCTGATCCTGTCAAGCAGAGTAGGCTTTACCTCCAATGTGGCTAAATATCCCTTAGGAACCATCTCCAACCTGAGATTCCTGAATTGTTCACATAACTCGGGTGGCATATTATCAATATTAATTGCGTTAGCATGGCTCCTACGACTCAATGCATCAGCAACAACATTAGCCTTACCAGGATGATACTGCACATTCAAATCATAATCCTTAATAAGCTCCAACCATCTCCTCTGCCTGAGGTTCAAATCCTTTTGAGTAAAAATATACTTCAAGCTCTTATGATCAGTAAATATATCACAACGATTACCAATAAGGTATGGCCTCCAAGTTTTCAATGCATGCACAACTGAGGCTAACTCCAAATCATGTGTAGGATAATTATGCTCATGATTCTTAAGCTGACGTGAAGCATATGAAACAACTTTACCTTCCTGCATCAAAACACTCCCAAGTCCTTGACGAGAAGCATCACAGTATACCTGGAAGTCCTTATGTATATCCGGCAGAGTTAAGACTGGGGCTGTAACCAAACGCTGCTTCAACTCCTGAAAACTGGCTTCACATTCATCAGTCCAAACAAATTTCTTCTCTTTCTTCAACAATTCAGTCATAGGCTTTGCAATCTTGGAAAAGTTCTCAATAAACCTCCTGTAATAACCTGCAAGGCCCAAAAAGTTGCGAATCTCCCCAACTGTCGTGGGTGTCTCCCACTCTGTAACTGCAGCAACCTTAGATGGATCAACTGCAACTCCATTACCTGACACAACATGTCCAAGGAATGCTACCTCATCCAGCCAAAACTCACATTTGCTGATTTTGGCATACAGTTGATGTTCCCTCAGTTTCTCCAATACCAAACGCAAATGCACCTCATGCTCTTGCTTATTCTTGGAGAACACCAATATATCATCAATGAAAACAACCACAAATTTATCCAAGAACTCCATAAACACAATTTGTTCATCATATTCATGAAGTATGCAGGAGCGTTAGTCAATCCAAATGACATAACAGTATATTCATACAACCCATACCTCGTGGTAAAAGCAGTCTTTGGAATATCTTGCTCACGAATCTTTAACTGATGATAACTAGAACGAAGATCAATCTTAGAAAACACAGTAGCTCCCTCGAACTGGTCAAATAGATCATTTATCATAGGCAAAGGATACTTATTCTTAATGGTTACCTCATTCAGAGAATGATAATCAACACACGTCCTCAAAGTTCCATCCTTCTTCACCACAAACAAAACTGGAGCTCCCCAAGGTAATGAACTTGGGCGAATAAATCCTTGTGCCTGCAATTACCTTATCTGCTTCTTCAATTCCTCCAACTCTTTAGGGGGAATTCTATACGGTCTCTTTGCAATAGGTCCAGTGCCCGGTATTAAATCAATAAGAAACTCAATATCTCTATCTGGTGGCATACCTGGCAACTCCTCTGGAAACACATCTGGATAATCCCTCACAACTGGCACCTTTTCCAGGCTACCCCCCTTAAGAAAGTTCACCTGCACCTGATTATGCTTATACTTACACACATATTTGATCCTCTTCCCTCCTGGTGCATTGAGAGTAATAGATCGACTGGCACAATCAATACGACATTTATATAACTGCAACCAATCCATACCCAAAATAATATCCAGACCTTGTGACTTCAGTATAATCAAATCCGTAGGAAACTCATGCTTCCCAATAGACAAAGTCAACTGATGACAACCAACACCTGCTATCATCTCAGCTCCTGGGGAACTCACTCTAATAGGCATACAAAGGGTTTTGGTTGGCAATCCATGTTTATCAACAAATACCCTTGAAATAAATGAATGCGATGCACCAGTATCAAAAAGAACAAGCGCAGGTACTGAATTAATCAAGAACTTACCAATCACTGCATCAGGTTCATTATAAACCTCCTCAACATTAACATGGTTGACATGACCCTTTTGGAAGGGGTTTGGCTTGCTGGATCCTGAGTTCTTTGCCCCTGGGCAATCTGTGGCATAGTGCCCCATAGCCTTACACCTGAAGCACTACACCTGACTCAAATCCCTTGGCGCACATGTAACCTGGTGGTTCTGGTTATTGTTCCCTCCATTGCCATTACCATTACCATTACCTCTGCCATTACCATTGTTACTCTTGTGCCCATTATGATGATGGTGGCCATTATGGTTGTGGCCATTCCCTCCATGATGATTATGATCATTTCCTCCAAGATGATTATGTCCATTACCTCCATGATGATTATGCCCATTACCTCCATTGCCATGATATGAAGTGCGTGGCTTCTGTTGTGGTCCTGAATTATACCTGTTATTATTGTTGTACTTCCTCTTGCGATTCTCTATGGCCTGTTGCTTTCCCTCGAGAACAATAGCCTTATCAATCAAATCCTGGCAATTCCTAAAAGTGGCCACTGTCAACTGAAGGCTCAACTCATCATTTAGGCCCTCTAAGAATTTCTCCTGCCTAGTTGCATCAGTGTTAACATCGTTAGGAGCGTAACGTGCAAGATTATTAAATTCGTCCACATAAGCATTAACTGTGCGACCTCCCTGGCGCAAACTGCGAAACTCCTTCTTTTTCAGACTCATAGCACCAACAGACACATGTGCAGCACGGAAAGCTGTCTGAAACTACACCCAAGTGATAGTAGCAATGGGATAAGTGACCAAGAAGTTGTCCCACCAAGCTGCGGCAGGACCCTCCAACAAATGTGAGGCAAACCTCACCCTCTCTGCATCTGTGCATCCAACAGTATCCAGATTCTTATTGACTGCACGAAGCCAATCATCAGCCACAATAGGTTCAGGGGAACTAGAGAACCTCTGAGGATTCAACCTCAAGAACCTGGTAAGCATATCCACAGGTGGCGGTGGTGGCGGATTATTGTTGTTATTGTTGTTGTTTCCCATGTTCTGAGCAAGCAACTGGATCAACTGATCCTATCCCTGAAGCAACTGCTGCATGTATGGCGGTACATCATTGCCATTGTTGTCTCCTCCTGCAGCAGTGCGTCTAGTGGCACGCCTCGGCGGCATCTGGTGGGCAAGCATAGATGAGTTATAGATATAATAGGGCCAAAAGCTATGTATATATAAATATATTCTACCCATATGCATAATATGATCAAGCCAACAAAACACAACAACGAATTACACCAACCAACAAACAACAAACAACAAACAATATGATAATATTATATATATAGTCGAATAATTTTGACAACATATAAATTAACAAACAAACTACTAATCAAGCAAACAATCTAGTATCTTCATACCACAAAAGTGGACATAATCTGATACGCTAACACGATAACGTTGCAATATAAAACAAGCATGAATGGTGGTCTCAGCACTAGTTCCTACTTAACTGGTCAACATAGTTGAGGGGGTTAACTAATAAACAACAAGAAGTATAACTAGCTGATAAAATATTTTTCACTCGTATGGCTTTTCTAATCAATTTTCTAGGGTCACGTCCTACAGTCAACACACTGCTCTGATACCATCTGTAACGACCAAACCTCGAAGGATTTGAGTCTCTGTGCTTACCGTGCTAGTCCATGGATCGAACTCGCTAGCACACACAGTATATATGAATACCAGAATAGCAAGTGCATCATTTATTACAACGTATGATCCAGAATGTATAAAATAAAACAATCTGCATAGCACTTGGCTAGCTTTTCAATCAAACAGCGGAAAGTAGCAGAAAATAACGATGAGTCCCATCATAGCCCACTGGCGATGCTGAGTGCAGACTCGCGACCCTAACGGTACCTTACTCTTCATCTGAATATCCTGCAACATGAGACATTGCAGCCATATAGGTCAATACTTTGAATGTATTGGCAAGTTACACAGGAGTAATAATAGCAAACCTACATGTACTCCCTCCGTTTTTATTTAGTTCGCATATTAGCTTTGGTCAAAGTCAAGCTTTACAAACTTTGACCAAGTTTATAAACAAAAATATTAAGATATACAACAACAAATCAACAACATTAGATTTATTGTTGAATGTACTTTCACATTGTGTAGATTTATTATGATAAATGTCTATATTATTTTCTACAAACTTGGTCAAACTTTATGAAGTTTGACTTCAATCAACTCTAATATGCAGAGTAAATAAAAACGGAGGGAGTATATGCATAATACAACAAAAGGAAGGCTTGAGGGTTTATTTTTGCATAAAGCTGATTTTATCCTAATAACTACCTAATAGTCAAATTTTTATTTAGTTCTTTTATTATTACAATTAAATACACAAGGTTGAGTTGGCAAAATCAACTCCAACCTACCCTTTATTAAGTTGCCCACAAATATTATTAAGCGTCACATCTGTCAAGATCATCCAACAACTGTAATGGCATAGTCGCTCAAATTTACCCATAACCGGGGGCACGGCTAATCATGATTAGTTTTTAATACTCTGCAGAGTTTAGTACGCTTTACCCACTGGACCCAATCCGAAGATTGAGACAAAGTCTTTCAGAAGAGGTTCCCTTAACCACCTGACGGCCACATCCCACCTACATATGCTACATCTGTTGACACTGTCTGGGCAAGGGTTCCAACAACTGATCAACTAAGCCAGAGCCCATATAGCCAGTGGCCGCACATGGAAGCTACTAGTCACTAAGTCTGTTTGATCTTTTTGAACCTGGGCGGCATTCCACTTAGGGTGCACTCTCATGGGCGCATGGCCTTAGAAAAGGTGCAAGACCCCATGATGCCTTCCCTCAACACCAAGCAATACCACTTCCGCCCAGAGGTGAATTAAATCCTTAATTACTACTCAATTTAGTTAAACATGTAATCCTCACATAAACTCCATGTATACACGAACCACCCCCGTCTACAAAGCATAGCAAACTACAACTACCACGATTTGCAAAAGACGGGAAGATAGCTCAACAACATAGACAAAATAATATGGTATTCCTATACATGCATAAATTTAAAGTGTGATATATATACTACATGCATAGAAAACAATAGGTAAAGGATGATCAACATGTAACTTGCCTTGGTTCTGGTTCAGAAGGTCACACTCCTGACAATAGTTCACGTCGCACTCCGGACAATCTACACGTTTCACACAATTCAACAAATCAATCACCGGAACACGAAAAGAACCAAAACAAAACCAACAGCAAGAAAATCATTTCAAAACCCAACAACAGTAGCAAAACGACATGTACAGATCACCTACATGGCACTACGGTCACAAAGCAAAAAAGAAACACCTAAAACCGACAAACGGTTTGAGAGTTATGGCCTCCGGAAGGTTTAATTCAAATTCAAACGAATTCAAATTTGAAAAGTGCAAACATGTGAGATTTTGGTACTGTGATATTATGCTGAATTTTTGTGAGACCATAGGAAAAAGAATTACCTAATTTGGGTATACAGATTAGGAGTTATAGCAAATGGAAGAGGTAATAGCACCGGGAGTCCCACAACTTGTCCTAGATGTGACGATTTGGTCCCAAACTTGCAAAAGCCAACTATTGAGTCCCACAACTTGCACCCAATGTGCAAATTTAGTCCTAGCCAATCAGACGACGACAAGTGGAGCCTAGTCAGCAGAGCCGGTCAACGCAGCACATTTTGCAATTACCACCCTGGCCTTAGCAGTAATCAACTCGTACTACACCGCACTTCTCATTTCTCCCTTGCGTTACCTTCCAAGCCCTCCGCCGAGCCCCTCGGCGTCGCAGTCCTCGCCCAGGGCACGGCTGGCGGCGTGCACCTGCGAGGCGATGGCGTCGCGGAGGCAGCGGAACGACGATGGCGTCGTGACCGGCGGCGTCTCACGGGACGACAGGCTGAGCACGGCAGCCAGCCCCACACTCCCATCGCACACCCCACCCCACTGGCGCGGTGCGTTGCCTCGCTGCACGGCCGGTGGGTGACTGGTGGGCGTGCCGGACTGGCAGGGAGACCGGCCGTGCTCCTCCACCACACCTGCCATTGCCATGCTCCCTGTCCCGCTGTGCCGTGCGCTCCCCGTTCCTCCCCAAAAGTTATTTCCCTTCAAAAAAATAAGGGGCCTTGCTTGTAGGGTTGCCTTAACCAAGTACTCTACTAACCCATCGCCAAAATCCAACTACTACGGCTGCAACCAACTAAAGAACCAGCTAAATTGTCTTCTAGATTATCGGCTCTACTTTGTACAGTTTGCTCGTCGGAATGAGATGTTTGCCGGCCGCCGCCGGTCGCCGGAGGACGTCCGACCGCAGGTGCGAGAGCTCCTTCCTGAGCTTGTGCGAGAAGAGCCTGCACGCGTCCATGCTCAGGTCCACTGCCGCCGCCAGCGCCACGAACGCCGCCGCGTCTTCCGCACACCCGACGTGCGCCACCCCGACCTCCACCATGGGCTTGCTGCACCGCCCCTCGCCCTCCACCACCGCCGACATCATGAACCCGCGGTAGTTCCCCAGAGGCCACTGGCTGAAGTCGTCGCTGCCTCGCGGGCTGCAGCCCGGGGTGCTCCCCCGGCTCAGGGTCTGCGCGGCTGTCAGGTCGAGCGCGAACTTGCCGCCCTTGGACGCGGCGATGGTGGAGTCCGCGATGGGGACGGCGTGGTCCACGCCGGGGACGAGGAGGTCGAAGCGGTAGCCGAGGCTGTCGGACGACCCCGCCCCACCCCGCCGCGCTCGCGCCAGCACTCGAGGCGGCCCCATGGCTCCCACGCGCCGTCGCCGGCGGGCCGGAGGATGAGCCACGCACCCGGGTTGGAGCGGGTTGATTACTGCTAAGGCCAGGGGATAATTGCAAAATGTGATGCGCTGACCGGCTCTGCTGACTAGGCTCCACTTGTCGTCGTCTGATTGGCTAGGACTAAATTTGCACATTGGGTGCAAGTTGTGGGACTCAATAGTTGGCTTTTGCAAGTTTGGGACCAAATCGTCACATCTAGGACAAGTTGTGGGACTCCCGGTGCTATTACCTCCAAATGGAAGTTTTAGTTGCAAAACTGAAAAAGACAAAAACCAACAGAAAACTCCTGGCTAGAAATTACTGTAGCGACGCTGTAGCGGTTGCCGCGTGGCAGCACGTGATTGGCTGGAATACCTCCTATGCGCACGTGCTCACCGTGTACAGAGGAAAACGGCGGTGGCGATCGGCGGCGGCGGTGGCGCGTCTCCGGCGAGTCTCCGGTGAAGGCGAGGTGACGGGCGGGTGCGGTGTGCGGTGGAGGTGATGTTGGTGGTGCTCAACGGCGGCGTAGCTCCCTCTGTAGGCGACAGCGACGAGGTGAACCACGCTGGTGCTCCGGCGAAGTTGGGCGTCGGCGGCGGCGTCGTTCTAGTGATCTGCAGGTCACCCCGATTGGTAAAACGAGTGCGTCGTGGAGCGGCGGATCTAACGTAGAAGGAAGTGGGGCTCGGCGCGTTCTTACGGTGGCGCAACTTCCCGGAGAACAGCGGCGGACGGCGGAGCACTTCGGTGAGATCCAAACAGCGCAGCGGCTTCGAGCAGACGAGGAAAGAAAGGGGAGGGAGTGCGCTAGGGTTCCCGATGGCTTTTGCTCGAGCGGGGAGTCCCAGGGGTGCACGGGGTCGGACCAGGCGCCGGATTGGTCCGGGTCGGCCTCGGCGTGCGCGTGGCGGCGCATCCGGCTCGGTGAAGGGGATGAACAGGTGCGGGGCCCGCGGTCAGTGAGAGAGGCAGTGGGTCAGGTTTCGGGCTCGGTTCGGGCGCAGCGGCGCGGTGCAAACCGCTTTGCTGGAAAGGTGGGCTGCGGGCGACGAGAGCTGGGCTGGCGGCGCGGGCTAGCTGGGCCGCGCTGCGGCGCTATGCTGCGCTGCTTCTTTTTGTTTTAAAGAAAAGAAAACTGCTACAGCAGTTAAACTAAAATAAAAACAACATAATAAAACTAAAAAAAATACATAGACACACAGTAAAACATATACTACTAATATAAACTACAAGAACACTAGTTCCTCACCTAATGCATGTTTGGAAAATCATTTTATGCAACAGGCCACACAAAACAACAACAAAACAGATAAGTAAAATACTTTGGAGACTAATAAAAATACCAGAACATAACATATGAACTGGAAATAATATTCTTGACATTATGAACATTTTTAAACAGGGGAGAAGTCATGTTATCTCCACTCCAATAAATTGCCTTTAGTTGCATAATGAAAAGAATATTGCAGAAGAGCAAATAATGCATGGAAAAAATTGATATGCATATGTATGATCTAATAACATCCTAATTTAGGAAAATTGGGATGTTACAAAATCCTTACCCAAAACTTGAAAACTTCACAACACAAAACTCAACAGAAAATCTCATAAGCTCCGTTAGTATGAGAAAATAAATCGCCACTTTATGGTACTGTTGTGAACTCATTATTTATTTATATTGGTGTAATATATCCTGTATTCCAACTTTTCCATGATCATACCCCTCGATACTACCCATAGATTCATCAAAATAAGCAAACAACACATAGAAAACAGAATCTGTCAAAAACAGAAGAGTCTATAGCAATCTGTAACTCGCGAATACTTCTGTAACTCCAATATTTTTGTAAAATTAGGAAACCCTGGGTAATTTGTGTACCAATCCAGTGCAAAAAGAATCACATCAAAATCATGCTTATGTGAATTAACAGAACTATTTTTCTGGGCGCAAAGTTTATGTTTCTTAACAAGATTAAAACAACTATCACCATAAGCCATCCCAAAGGTCTTACTTGGCAGAAACATTAATTAAAACATAAAACCACATCTAACCAGAGGCTAGATGAATTATTCAAAGCAAAACAGGAACAAAAAGTAAAGAACAAAAAAAATGGGTTGCCTCCCAACAAGCGCTATTGTTTAACGCCCTTAGCTAGGCATCAAATACGAATAGATCTAGGTATTGTCGTCTTTGGTATGCAATTATTTTCTCATCAAATCCTCCAAAACTCGTCTTAACAAATCTATCGATTCCTTTATTTACCGTCTAGTAGATGAACTCAAATCATGAAAAGGACTTTTATTAGTTATTTCGACATTCATAAAACCCGTGATCGGGATCATCACCATAAATATCATCATAAAGAACATGAATCTCATTTCTAATGGGTTCCTTCATCATCTTATTCAACCAATCCCTTTTGAATCCCACATGAATACCCCTTGCGATCCAATCAAATTCCTCATAGGCCTCAAGGTACAAAGATTGAGAGATTTCTGAATAGGGAACTCTCCTCCTAAGGTTTTCACTATAAGATTGATAATCCCTGGATTCCAAACTACACATAGAATATTTATCATGGAGGATATCTTCAATTGTAGCTTGTTGTATTATAAAATAAAATTCACGCATAAGAATGATGGTGACAATCTTTTTAGCTATAGGATGATTCATGTTGGGATGTTCGTAAAACACTTTTTGCAAACTAGGATGAATGTGCACAAATTTTCTTTCTAGTTTCTCAACAAGCATAATGATGTCACCCGCATAACAATTTGTACTGAGAAGAATAGATATTTTATTAATAGGCATAGATCTCGTACAATCAAAGAATTCTTGAATAACACATTTTCCAATAATATTATCATCAGCCACTCGAAAAGTTTTTGCTTTGTAATTAGGAGAATTTTCAGTTTCATGATCCAAAGAACAAGATCCAAGTTTTTCTTCAATATTTTCAAGGATAACCTCCCCAGTTTCAGACATGGTGTCAAAAAGCCAATCTAGCAAACCAGCAAACCGAAAGCGAACGAAGAAGACTAATGGAAGTGGGACGAAAAAAGGAAAATCTTTTTTGAAAAGCGTTTTAGAAGTGGGGGAGAGGAAAACGAGAGGCGAATGGTGAATAATGTAATGCACGAGATGAGAGTTTATGATGGGTACTTGCTATGTCTTGACTTGGCGTAGATCTCCCCGGCAACGGCGCCAGAAATTCTTTCTGCTACTTCTTGAGCTTGTGTTGGTTTTTCCCTTGAAGAGGAAAGGGTGATGCACCAAAGTAGAGATAAGTATTTCCTTCAGCTTGAGAACCAAGGTATCAATCCAGTAGGAGACAATGCATAAATCACCGAATACATGCACAAACAATCAAACAACTTGCACCCAATGCGATAAAGGGGTTGTCAATCCCTTCACGGTTACTTGCAAAAGTGAGATCTGATAGAGATAGATAAACAAAAAGTAAAATATTTTTGGTATTTTTGGTATTTTTGGTTTATAGATCAGAAAGTAAAAGATTGCAAATAGTAGATCGGAAACTAATATGATGGAAAATAGATCCCGAGGCCATAGGTTTCACTAGAGGCTTCTCCCAAGATAGCAAATAATACGGTGGGTGAACAAATTACTGTCGAGCAATTGATAGAAAAGCGCAAAGTTATGACGATATCTAAGGGAATGATCATGAATATAGGCATCACGTCCGTGTCAAGTAGACCGAAACGATTCTGCATCTACTACTATTACTCCGCACATCAATCGCTATCCAGCATGCATCTAGAGTATCAAGTTCATAAAGAATGGAGTAACGCATTAAGTAAGATGACATGATGTAGAGGAATTAACTCAAGCAATATGCTAAAAACCCCATCTTTTTATCCTCGATGGCAACAATACAATACGTGCCTTGCTGACCCTACTATCACTGGGAAAGGACACCGCAAGATTGAACCCAAAGCAAGGCACTTCTCCCATTGCAAGAAAAACCAATCTAGTTGGCCAAACGAAACCGATAGTTCCAAGAGAATTACAAAGATATCAAATCATGCATATAAGGATTCAGAGAAGATTCAAATAATATCCATAGATAAGCTGATCATAAATCCACAATCCATCGGATCTCGGCAAACTCACCACAAAAAAGTATTACATCAAATAGATCTCGAAGAACATCGATGAGAACATGGTATTGAGAATCAAAGAGAGAGAAGAAGCCATCTAGCTACTAGTTATGGACCCGTAGGTCTGTGGTAAACTACTCACGCTTCATCGGAAGGACAATAGAGTTGATGTAGAATCCCTCTGTGATTGAACCCCCCTCCGGCAGGGTGCCGGGAAAGGTCCGTAGATGGGATCTCACGGGTA
>NC_041385.1:105466161-105519279 GCF_002162155.2 Triticum dicoccoides
CCCTCCTGGGCGCGCCCTCCGTCCTTGTGGCCACCTTATGTGTCCTCCGACTTCATTCCAAGTCTCTTGGTTGTCTTCTAGTCCAAGAAAAATCATCGCGAAGGCTTCATTCGGTTTGGTCTCTGTTTGGTATTCCTTTTGCGCGAAACTCAAAAACAAGGAAAAAATAGGAACTGGCACTAGGCTCTAGGTTAATAGGTTAGTCCCAAAAATAATATAAAATAGCATATTAATGCATAAAAACATCCAAAACAGATAATATAATAGCATGGAACTAAAAATTACAAATACGTTGGAGACGTATCACACCACACAACCCCTTTCTTCCTCCTCTCCATGAACAGAGGTGCGGCACCTTTCTCCTCCTCCGAGATCCCTCCTCGTATCTCCTTCTGCCCTGAACCATGTTGGTGGATCTTTGGTGCAAATCGAAGATGAATTTTAGATTTTCCCATGTGACGCCCCCGATTCAATCATACACTAATCATACACGCAGATATGTATGATCAAAATCAAGGACTCACGGGAAGATATCACAACACAACTCTAGACACAAATTAAAATAAACAAGCTTTATAATACAAGCCAGGGGCCTCGAGGGCTCGAATACATAATCTCGAATACAAATGAGTCAGCGGAAGCGACATATCTGAGAACAGACATGAGTTAAACAAGTTTGCCTTAAGAAGGCTAGCACAAAAACAACAACGATCGAAAAGGCAAGGCCTCCTGCGTGGGAGCCTCCTAACTACTCGTGGTAGGCGGCCAACTTGTAGTAGTATCCGCCCTCGGGGTAGTAGTGGTAGTCGTCGGTGAGGGCAACTGGCTTCGGGGCTTCGTCATCTGGTTGCATCAAACGGATATGGGGAGAAAAGGAAAGCAAAAGCAACCGTGAGTACTCATTCGAAGTACTCAGCAAGCAAGTATCTACACTACATATTTAACATTATCAAGGGGAGGTTGTATATGTGGACTGGGCTGCTGAAATGCCAGAATAGAGAGAAGGCATGGTCCTATCGAAGACTAGCATCTTTAGCATCTTCAAGCATCTTGCAGCATTTAGAAGAGTACATATCAAAATAAAGTAAAGTAGTGGTATTGTTATCAACCTCGCCCAGAAATCCTTCCTCGACCCCCTGCGAGAAAGCAATCCCAGAGCCATACTATCCATTTCTCATATCATTTCTCATCTCAAGTATCCAGTTCTAGTTGTATCGATCGGGATACAACTCCGAGTGTCTGTTAATGTAGGACAGGCTATAGATAGATGTTTTCTTCCCTGCAGGGGTGCACTAACTTACCCAACACGCTCGATCAACTCCGGCCGGACACACCATCAGGTCATGACCGACCTTGGCCGATCAACACATCGTAGTCCTACCTAGGCTCAACAGAGAGGCCAGCACGTCGGTCTACATCCTAAATTCGAAGGGGTCATGGTCCAATCACCCTTTGCAATCCTGCGCGTTGCGAGGGTGGCCGGTGAGCAGACCTGGTAACCTCCTTTAAATAAGGCAGGTGCTTACGCAGTCCAACCCAGCGCGCGCCGCTCCATCGCTGATGTCAGTGAGCTTTCGGCTGATACATACGATGCAGAGTGCCCATACTTATTCCCGCGTAGTGGTTAGTGCTATCCGGCCAGAGGCCCCTCAGATCAAATATCCAAACGGTTAGTGTGTTGGTAGTGCGGTCACGAGCAGAGACTCACGAAAGATGTGACCCCGTCGCCCTGTCTCGAGGACTTGCGGCAAGGGCTAAGAATGCTCGGCCACGCCTCATATTCAACTCTTGGGTACCCTCCAGGTCAACCCGTCTCCACATCACTCGCGGGTACCCCTCAGGCTCGACCTGCCTTTCCAAGTAACAATTGTAAAGTCCAAGTATCCGTGTGTCCAAACACCAAGGGGAAACCACGATGAACCACCCTCGATGGATTCCACTCGATGTAATCATCAAGTTGAATGTAGGAGGAACCACCCTCGAGGTTCACACTTGAGGGGTTGCACGACGGAGCCGTATCAGAAGTGGTTAAGGAGGAATCACCCTCGATGACCACAACTGAATAGCTACACCACAAAGATCTCATCAGGAGTGATGTATGAGGTACCACCCTCGGCACTCGATGGTAACTCTGCAGAGTCGAGCAATAAAAGGGGCGTGATGTGATGTGAGGTGTTGGGCTCTGGTCTTCGATCACGTTGATCTAGTCGTTGATGATGAAGCAGGAGCAACAAGGACAAGGTGGGGGTCACTGATGGATCACTAACCAACCTATACTAAGCAGTTTGGGATAAGCAGGTAGGTAACAATAAGCAGGTTACAAAAGCGGACTATGCATCAGAATAGGAGCAATCAATTACAGTAGCAAAATCTAATGCAAGCATGAGAGAATGGAATGGGCAATATCGGATGATCAAAGGGGGTGCTTGCCTGGAAGCTCCGCTGGAAGGGAACAAGGGTCATCGTCGACGTAGTCGACAATAGGGGCAGCATCAGTCTCAGGGTCTACCGGAGAGAAGAGGGGGAAGAAACAACAAATACAGAGCAAAGAAGGCATCACAAGGCATAACATGGCAATACGCAACGCTAGGAGTGTTCTAACATAGTGTTGCATGATACAGGTGAAGGGGGAATTCAAGCGGGAAGGTATTCCCGGTTCCGGACATGTGTTAAACACATGACCGGGGGGGAATGGTCCATGTTTAGGTAGTTAGAAGCATCTGAAAGGTAATCGGACCGTGTATCCGAATTCGTCTAGACGTTCTGAGCAACTTTCATGTATAAAACATTTTCATCCAAGCTACGATTATTTTTCTATGATTTTGAAAGATTTTAGCATTTCTAGAAATTATTTAAATTAACAGAAATGGAAATATGACGTCAGCAGAGTGTCGGCATGACATCAGCTGGTCAACAGACCTGCTGACTGGTCAAACTGACCAGTGGGTCCCAACTGTCATAGAGAGAGGGGCTAACAGAGTTTTATTTTAACTAAGCAGAGTTAATTAGCTATTGGACCCCACCTGTCGGTGACTCATTAACTAACTAATTAATTTTAATTATATAAAAAACGTTTTAGTTAAACTAATTATGTTGTGGGGCCGCATCTCAGTGACACTGGCTGCCTAGTCAGCACGTTTGACTGGGTCAATCCAGTCAACGGGGCCCCAGGGCCCACGAGGCAGTGACCAGGGGAGTGGCCCCGGCCGGCCATGTCGGTGCCGGCTACCGGAGTTGCTCCGGCAAGCCTCCTGCGGTGGCGCACGTCGGGAGAGGTGTCGGGTTTTGCGCACCGGGGGTTTCCGAGGGCGTAGCTAGATGCGTTCGACGCAGCTTGACGACGCACGCAAGATGGAGGCGACGGCTGGGGCTGGGAACGACCGGAACGGCGTCAGCGATGAGCAGAAGCGGCGGAGCTCTTGGGCATGCTACGGGGAGGCGACTGCGGTGCGAATTTGCGCGCGTGTTTAGTCTCATTCAGACGCGGGAACATCACTGCGTCGACCTAACCCAACGACACGGGCTACAGTGGTCGGAAGCGACGGCAGCGGCGAGCTCGGGCGGCGGACAACAAAATGGCGTGGTGGCGAGCTAGCTACAGTGATGCATAAGGCGGAAGGAAAGGAATGGAGGGAGGGAGGAGCTCACCGAGCGGCTCACGGTGGCCTGTGGTCAGTTTAGTAGCAGCAGAGAGGTCGCTGGAGTCGGAGGGGAACGACGGCGACCGGAGATGAAAAACAAAGTGGCTAGGCACTGCAGGGTCCCTCGGCTCCAACGGAAGGCGTCAGGCAACATGGAAGATGGCTTCGAAGACGTTGGGCATGGTGGCGAGGCGAGGCAGTGGCAGTGGCCGCGGTGGCGATGCAGCACGGCGACGGCGGAGCAGAGGAGGAAGAAGGAGTCGAGGCGGGCGCTCTGTCGGCCCCAACGTGGTCAAGTGACACCAGACAAAGAGGACGATGGCGCTGGAGCTCCAGGACAGGCCGGCGAGGCCCTAGGGGCCCGATGGCCGCGATATCGACCTACGCACGCGACGGTGGCGCTCGCGTGGAGCGAGCGCGTCAGGGAGAGGGGAGAGGTGGATCTGGGGTAGGAGAGGCGCAAGTGGGAGTGGGGAGAGAGGATAGAGGCGACGGGGAGGATCGAGGCGTCGAGGCGCTGGCAGCCTTATCCTCCTCCCGGTGTCGCCGGCAAGGCGGTTGGGCGGGAACGGCGCCTGTAGCGGCCCGGGTCAGAGGAACAGGGATGAGGGTGATGACCAGGGGAGGGGAAGTGGGTCGTCCGGCTGGCCGAGGTGGGCTAAAGCCTAGTAGGGCAGGGGGCCCTCTCTCATTACTTTTTTTTCATTTTCTTCTGCTCTTTTCTTTTTACAGAAAAAATGGTTTTACAATATTTGAGCTGCCAAAATGATTCTGTAACATGTGGGACTTGGCCACATAACTACAATGCAATAGTTGGCACTGCCACAAAAAGATTGTGATGCTTCTGAAAAAGTTTGCCACTTTTATAAATTGAAAAGGCATTTAAACTATTGTTCTAGTCACTGATTCAAAATAGCTTGATGCACTTAAACACTTTGCAAAAGTGTTGGTTCACTACCAATATTAGTTATGGATTATTTGGCACATGATGAACATTTTAGTTTTCATGTCTGACAAATATGATTTTTTGACTTTAGATTGGATTTGAATTTGAATTGTGATTTGGATCAAGTGAAGATTGGCAACAGTAATGTGATGACTTGGCACTATTAACATGGGATTACTGTAGAATGACATTGGGGGTGTTACAGCCCACAGAAGCGAACAAAGAGAAATGGACAAAAGAGCATCTATAACCGGACTCCTCAAATTGCTTGGGCGGGCATGGGGACCACTGAACGGACATGAGGGAGAAGCAAAAAGTTGACCCAAGCGGACCGCTCATATCATCCCTATACGCCCAGGCTATCCACGAACCCTCATATCCATCTCAAATATGGGGAGGATATGAGGGCTCGCGGACGCGCCCGAGCACGCCATGTCAGTCTGCCATGTAGGACGCTAATACGTCTCCAACGTATCTATAATTTTTTATTCTTCCATGCTATTATATTATCTATTTTGGATGTTTTATATGCATTAATATGATATTTTATATTATTTTTGGGACTAACCTGTTAACTTAGAGCCCAGTGCCAGTTCCTATTTTCCCCTACTTTTGAGTTTCACAGAAAAGGAATACCAAACGGAATGAAAACTTCACGATGATTTTTCTTGAGCCAAAAGACAACCAAGAGACTTGGAGATGAAGTCGGAGGAGCCACGAGGCGGCCAAAAGGATGGAGGGCACGCCTCCCACCCTTGTGGGCCCCTCATGCACTTCCTGATCTAATTCTTTCGCCTATATATTCCCATATATCCCCAAACCAACGGGGGCATCCATGAAAACACTTTTCAGACACCGCAACCTTCTTTACCTGTGAGATCCCATCTAGGGACATTTTATGGCACCCTGCCGGAGGGGGATTCGATTAGGGAGAGCTTCTACATCAACACCATTGCCCTTCCGATGAAGCGTGAGTAGTTTACCACACACCTACAGGTCCATAGCTAGTAGCTAGATGGATTCTTCTCTCTCTTTGATTCTCAATACCATGTTCTCCTCGATGTTCTTGGAGACCTTTTCGATGTAATACCTTTTTGCAGTGTGTTCGCCGAGATCCGATGAATTGTGGATTTATGATCAACTTATCTATGAATATTATTTGAATCTCTCTAAATTCTTGTATGCATGATTTGATATCTTTGCAAGTCTTCGAACTATGGGTTTGGTTTGGCCAACTAGATTGGTTTTTCTTGCAACGGGAGAAGTGCTTAGCTTTGGGTTCAATCTTGCGGTGTCCTTTCCCAGTGACAGTAGGGGCACCAAGGCACATATTATATTGTTGCCATCGAGGATAAAAAGATGGGGTTTTCATCATATTGCTTGAGTTAATTCCTCTACATCATGTCATCTTATTTAATGCGTTAGTCCATTCTTTATGAACTTAATACTCTAGATGCATGCTTGATAGTGGTCGATGTGTGGAGTAATAGTAGTAGATGCAGGCAAGAGTCGGTCTACATGACACGGACGTGATGCCTATTCATGATCATTGTCTTAGATATCATCATAACTTTGCGCTTTTCTATCAATTGCTCGGCAGTAATTTGTTCACCCACCATATTATTTTCTATTTTGAGAGAAGCCTCTATTGAAACCTGTGGCCCCCAGGTGTATTTTCCATCATACAAGTTTCCGGTCTACAATTTAAGTTTCCGATCTACAATTTTAGTTTTTGATCCACTATACTTGCAATCTTTTACTTTCCGATCTATAAACCAAAAATAACAAAAATATTTACTTTATCGTTTATCTATCTCTATCACATCTCACTTTTGCAAGTAACCGTGAAGAGATTGATAACTTTTATCGCGTTGGGTGCAGGTTTGTTTGATTGTTTGTGCAGGTATTCAGTGATTTGTGCGTTGTGTCCTACTGGATTGATACCTTGGTTCTCAAACTAAGGGAAATATTTATCTCTACTTTGCTGCATGACCCTTTCCTCTTCAAGGGAAAAACCAACGCAAGCTCAAGAAGTAGCAGGAAGAATTTCCAGCATCGTACCGGGGATATCTTCGCCAAGTCAAGACATACCAAGTACCCATCATAAAACTCTCATCTCTTGCATTACATTATTCACCATTCACCTCACGTTTTCCTCGCCCCACTTCTAAAACGATTTTCAAAAAGATACGCCCTTTTCTTTGCCCTTTTTTTCGCCCTTCTTTCCGTTCGTCTTTTCATTTCCCTTTATGTCTTACTTGGTTCGTTTACTCGTTCGCTTGGTATAATTGTGTGTTTATCGGAAACCAAAAAGTTTATGGATCCTCATCCACTTGCTAATCTTTTTATGAGATCCAATTATGATGAACCAATTTCTAGTGAGTTGAGTGCCCTACATTATCTTTATGAGGTTTTGCTTGATATTCGTGAATCTAAAATTTGTGATGAAGTGTTGAAAGAAGAAAATTATAAAGTGATTCACGATAGTGCCTTGAATGAAAAGCATGATTGCAATGATGTTATTATAAATTCCATTAATGTCAATTGTGTTAATGTTATGCAAAACCCTAAGCTCGGGGATTCTAGTTTTGTTATGTCCACTATTGTTGCAATGATCATGATTGGGGTGATTCTTCTTATAATCTTGAAAATTTATTTAAGCCCCATGATGAATACGAGATTGATAATAGTGTTTGCAATAATATTGAAAGTGGGTTTGGAAGAGTGTCAACTTTAGATCCCTCGTATTTGGAGAATGTTCAATCTTATGACATTTTTTATAAAAGTGGGTTTGGAGAGGTCATGACTTTAGTTAATGTTAATCCCACTATTTTGGAAGAGTGTCAACTTCGCATGCATGTGGATCATGTTGAGAATATGTTATGTGATATATATTTTGTTGAATTTTCTTATGATCCTACATGTAATTATGATTAGAGAGGAAAATATGGTCGTAGAAATTTTCATCTTACTAACTTACCTATCTTCATGTTGATATTTCTATCGTCTTTTTCTTCTTACTTGCATATGCTAGTTTTTGCTTGCCTTTATAATTTGTTTGCTTATAAAATGCCTATGCATAGGAAGTATGTTAGACTTAGATGTGTTTGTCACGTGTTACATGATGCTCTCTTTGTGCTTCAATTCTTGTCTTTCATGTGAGCATCATAAAAGTTATCAATGCCTAGCTAAAAGGCTTTAAAGAATAGCGCTTGTTAGGAGGCAACCCAATTTTATTTTTGTTCTTTGCTTTTTGTTCCTGTTTTGCTTTGAATAATTCATCTAGCCTCTGGTTAGATGTGGTTTTGTGTTTTATTTAGTGTTTGTGCCAAGTAAGACCTATGGGATGGCTTACGGTGATAGTTGTTTTGATCTTGCTGAAAAACAGAAACTTTTGCACCCAGGAAAATAATTTTTCATAATTCACAGGAGCGTGTTTTTTATCTGATTCTTTTTGCACAAGATTGGTCCACAAATTTCCCAGGTTTTCCTATTTTTTAAGAATTTATGGAGTTACAGAAGTATTAAAAGTTTCCAGATTTCTATAGACTATTCTGTTTTTGACAGATTCTGTTTTCTTTGTGTTGTTTTCTTATTTTGATGAATATATGGGTAGTATCGGGGGGTATGAACCATGGAAAAGTTGGAATACAATATATATTACACCAAAATAAATAAATAATGAGTTCACAATAGTACCATAAAGTGGTGATTTATTTTCTTATACTAACGGAGCTTATGAGATTGTCTGCTGAGTTTTGTGTTGTGAAGTTTTCAAGTTTTGGGTAAGGATTTGATGGACTATGGAATAAGGAGTGTAAAGAGCCTAAGCTAGGGTATTCCCAAGGCAACCCAAGGTAATATTCAAGGACGACCAAGAGCCTAAGCTTGGGGATGCCCCGGAAGGCATCCCCTCTTTTGTCTTCGTCTATTGGTAATATTACTTGAGGCTATATTTTTATTCACCACATGATATGTGTTTTTCTTGTAGCGTATTGTATGATTTGAGTCTTTGCTTTTTAGTTTACCACAATCATCCTTTCTATACACACCTTTTTAGAGGGACACGCATGAATCATGATTTATTAGAATCCTCTATGTGCTTCACTTATATCTTTTGAGCTAGGCAATTTTGCTCTAGTACTTCACTTATATCTTTTTAGAGCACGATGGTGGTTTTATTTATAGAAAATTTTGAACTCTCATGCTTCACTTATATTATTTTAAGAGTCTCTAAACAGTATGGTAATTTGCTTTGGTTATAAATTTAGTCCTAATATGATAGGCATCCAAGAGGGATATAATAAAAACTTTCATATATAGTGCATTGAATACTATGAGAAGTTTGATTCCTTATGATTGTTTTGAGATATGAAGATGATGATATTAGAGTCATGCTAGTGGAGTAATTGTGAATTTGAGAAATACTTGTGTTGAGGTTTGTGATTCCCGTAGCATGCATGTATGGTGAACCGTTATGTAACGAAGTTGGAGCATGAGGTGTTTTTTCATTGTCATCCTTTGTGTGGAGGTCAGGATCGCGAGATGGATAACTCCTACCAACCCTTCCCCTAGGAGCATGCGTGTAGTGCTTGGTTTCGATGACTAATAGATTTTTGCAATAAGTATATGAGTTCTTTATGACTAAAGTCGAGTCCATGCATTATACGCACTCTCACCCTTCCACCATTGCTAGCCTCTCTTGTGTCGCGCAACTTTCGCCGGTACCATACACCCACCATATACTTTCCTCAAAACAGCCACCATACCAAGCTATTAAGGCATTTCCATAGCCATTCCGAGATATATTACCATGCAACCTTCCACTATTCCATTTATTATGACACGTTTCGTCATTGTCATATGGCTTTGCATGATCATGTAGTTGACATCGTATTTGTGGAAAAGCCACATTTCATAATTCTTTCATACATGTCACTCTTGATTCATTGCACATCCTGGTACACCGCGAGGCATTCACATAGAGTCATATTTTTGTTCTAAGTATCAAGTTGTAATTCTTGAGTTGTAAGTAAATAGAGGTGTGATGATCATCATGAAGGAAATATGCCCTAGGGGTAATAATAAAGTTGTTATTTTATATTTCCTTATTCATTATAAATGTTCATTATTCATGCTAGAATTGTATTAACCAGAAAATTGATACATGTGTGAATACATAGAATAATAAAGGTGTTTGTTGGGTTGGCATAGATCGAGATTAGGATTTGTCACTCCGTGTTTCATAGAGGTATCTCTGGGCCCTCTCGGTAATGCTCATTGAGGGAGTCCTGGATTAGGGGGTGTCCGGATGGCCGGACTATGACCTTTGGCCGGACTCCCGGACTATGAAGATACAAGATTGAAGACCTCGTCCCATGTCCGGATGGGACTTTCCTTGGCGTGGAAGGCAAGCTTGGCGATACGATATAAAGATCTCCTCCCATTGTAACTGACTCTGTGTAACCCTAGCCCTCTCCGGTGTCTATATAAACCGGAGAGTTTTAGTCCGTAGGACGAACAACAATCATACCATAGGCTAGCTTCTAGGGTTTAGCCTATCTGATCTCGTGGTAGATCAACTCTTGTAATACCCATACCATCAATATTAATCAAGCAGGAGTAGGGTTTGACCTCCACCAAGAGGGCCCAAACCTGGGTAAAAACATCGTGTCCCTTGTCTCCTGTTACCATCCGCCTAGACGCACAGTTCGGGACCCCCTACCCGAGATCTGCCGGTTTTGACACTGACATTGGTGCTTTCATTGAGAGTTCCTCTGTGTCGTCGCCTTTAGGCCCGATGGCTTCTTCGATCATCAACCGCGACGCGGTCCAGGGTGAGACTTTTCTCCCCGGACAGATCTTCGTCTTCGGCGCCTTCGCACTGCGGGCCAACTCGCTTGGCCATCTGGAGCAGATCGAAAGCTACGCCCCTGGCCATCAGGTCAGGTTTGGAAGCTTAAACTACACGGCCGACATCCGCGGGGACTTGATCTTCGACGGATTCGAGCCATGGCCGAGCGTGCCGCACTGTCTCGATGGGCATGATCTAGCTCTGCCGCCGGATAGCTCCCATAGTGCCGCTCAGGTGTCCGCTCCGACCATTAGCTCGGAGCCGACTGCGCTAACCAGGGACTGTCGGGGAAACTAATCCACGAACACCTATGGGACCGGCGGACCGAGCCCCTTTCGGTTCGGTGGGGGGCGGAGATCGCACGAAGAGCAGATCGAGGCGAAGCACACGAGCAGTTTACCCAGCTTTGGAGCTCTCCGGAGAGATAATACTCCTACTGCTGCATGTCTGAGTGTATTGAGCTCTTGCTCGGGAGCGCTGAGTGCTACAGTACACTCTAGCTGCTAACGAAACCGAGCGTGAGGGTTTTCTGGCTTCGAACCTTCCGAACCCCCCTCTACATTGCGCATGGGCCTCCTTTTATATGCTCGAGGGGTCACCGACAGGTGGCAACATAGACAAGGGTAAGAATGGAAAAGGACTTGCAGTTGGTACAGCTACCTGTACAGTGTTTTCTACCTAACCCTGACGGCAGGGGACAAAGGCATTAAATGCCCGTCTATGTCGCCCAAAACAGTGCAGAAAGGGACCATCAGGGGCGCCACCGCTCGCCACGATGGCGATCTTGTCAGCGCCGCTTGCCACCGTGCACCGCTGGCTGCACAGCCTCCCGCCACACGCGCCTGGAAAGGCCCCAGGGCGACACGTTGGTGGATGCGCTGGAGCGTAGGTACAGGGTGGTAGCGTGCCGCGGCAAGTGCCTTGCCGCGGTCATTGTCTTGTCGTGTCCGGAGGCTTGTCGCTCCCCGGGCCTTGCCGGGACGCGTGGCGCGTCGCGGCAAACTCCTTGAGATGCCTTGGTGGGCCTTCCCGGCAAGCTCCTCTTGCCGGGGCCTTGTCTCCTTGGCTTGGATACTTTGCTCTTATGCCTTGGTTGGCCTTCCCGGCAAGCTCCTCTTGCCGGGGCCTTGTCTCCTTGGCTTAGATACTTTGTTCTTGAATGGCTCCACAGGAACCGCGGAGGACCTTGGCGGTCACCCGGCAAGCCTTGCCGCGGGTGGCTGCAACTGCCCGTGCACAAGTTCGGGATACTAGGGTACCCCTACTCTAGTACACCGACAGGAGCCCCCGGGCCTGGGCCATACATGGTGCCGAGCGCTGTTGGGCCAGGCCCAAAACAGGGCACGGGCACGTGCAGCCTGGGTTACGCCGTATCTTTCTCCGTATCCACCGCGCCCTCCCCAACGGCACACATCGAATGCGGCGTCGTGGGAGAGATCGTGGGTGGTTTCTTTACTCGGAAGGGCGAAACGTCCGCCCCCTCCCTCTTTATAAGCAGGGGGAACAGGGATAGTTCGCCCATCCTGCTGGTCATTACTCCATTTCCCAAATCTCCGCCGCTCCCTCCTTCTTCCCGAAGCAGAGAGAGAGCAGCGCTCCGCCCCCCGTTGCCAGCAGCACCACCAACGCCGTCGATCTCCCCCACCACCTCCGCCATGGCTCCGAAAGCCGACAAGGGGAAGGGCGTGAAGTCGGTCGAGGTGCAGCGGCTCGCGGCGCTATGAAAGGAGCGGGCCCTCTTCCCCCCTCAGCTTGCCGCGAGGAAGCTGAGGGAGTACTACTACCTCTTCTGGTCGACGGAGACGCGAGCGCATCCGCGCACGAGGGTACTCCCGGCCGCCGCATCGGAACTGGCTCCAAACGGGCACCCCTTCTTCGCGCTGTTCTTCTACTGTGGGCTCTGCCCGCCCTTCTCTGAATTCTTCTGTGACATCATGAACACCTACGGGTTCCGCCTCCTTGATTTCACCCCCAACGCCGTTCTGACCATGGCAATTTTCGCACATCTCTGCGAAAACTTTGTCGGAGTCCACCCAAATGTAGCCCTCTTCCGCCACTTCTTTATGCCCCGGGTTGAGAGAGGAGAGCCTCTTGCCGGCGGGATCGCTTGGATCTCAAGAGTCGGCAAGAAGGAAGCTTATCTGGAGGGAGAGCTTCTCAACAAGTGGGAGGAATGGAGAGCAGAGTGGTGCTGGATCGTCGAGGAGAACCCGCAGCCATTTACTGCCCTGCGCCAAGCCCCAATAGTGCGCGGCAATGATTGGAGAAACGTGGCCCCGGAAGACGACAGGCTGCAGATTGCCGTTACCCGGATCCTTCGCCTTAGGCTTGCCGGGCTCACCGTAGGCGCCGTTGGCGCAGACTTTCTCCGCTGCCGCATCGCCCCCTTGCAGGAGAGGAGGAGACCCGCCTGGGAGTTCCAGAACTTGGCGGATATCATGAGGCTGCGCCCGGGCCTCAACTTCAACTTCACCGTCCTGGAGCTGGATGCGATGCTCCTGGAGCTGTTCAAGCGCGATCCTCAACATCCATTCGTGTTGCCGAGGGGTGTGGTTCCGTTGTGTAATAACTCTTCGCTCGATCGCATCCGTGCAATGATGCCTCTGTGCGACTCGCACGGAATCAACCCGACTTGGCAAGAGCCTGCCGACGACGTCGTGCGGGATTTCTTTGACGGCCTGGACGAAGTGCCGATCCGCCCCAATGAACAGAAGAGCCTCACCCGCGACACCACCGATAATGAGATGCAGGGCATCGCCACCAGGCTGGAAGAGGTGGCTGCAGCCGTTGCCGCGGGTGAGTTCGGATTCACCATGGAGGAGGCAGAGGCAGCAGAGGCGGCAAGTCTTTCCGAGCGCGAGGAGTTTGTCGGCGAGGAAGAGCTTGTCAGGCCCGAAGAGGAGGAGACGAGCGAGCCCGGCGAGGGAGAGCTTGTCGGGCTCGAACCCTCAGGCAGCTCATTGCAAGTAGAGCCCCCAGCTCCACCAAGAAGGCGTCTCCGCAAGGCGTGGGACGTAGCGGAGCGGCAGACGAGCCAACAGACGCCGAGCCGTGCGACGCGCTCTACCACGTCAAGCAGTGTTGCCGCGGGAGCGCCTCACGCCGCTGCGGCAACTGAGGCGGGGTCTTCCCGGTCCACCGCTACTGCCCCTGCCAAGCGGGCAAGGGAACCTACTCCTCCGCCTCGTCGTACCGGAGGCGAGCCAGACTTCGATCTCTCCGCGCTCAGCTCCGACGAGGAAGAAGAAGAGTAAGATTATTTGTTGTTCTTGCAACTCTTCAATTTTGTTGCTTTGTCTTGTATCTGACTTGCTTTTACTCTGAACCTAATCCTTTTCAGGACGCTGGCCCAGAGAGCGGCGAAGAGAGCCAAGGCCTCGGTGATTGTCATCGAGGACGATCCCGCTGTGACGGCAGGGGACATGTCTGAGACCACCTTGCCGGACCCGGCAACCCTTCCTCCAAGCAGCCCCCAGCGTAAGTGTATTGTTTATTTCCTGCTTTCGGGCGCGCATGGGTGCCCCTTCTTTGCTGATGCCTGATTGCTGGTTTGTGCAGGAGCAAAGCAGCCTCACCAGGAGGGCCCGGAGGCCGCTCCCGAAGTGCCATCTGCTTCCACTACACCGCCAAGGGAGGATTCCCCGGCAAGGGAGCGTTCTCCGGCAAGGGGTAGTTCTCCGGCAAGGGACAGCACCAGCGATCCTCCGGTGATTGAGACTACGACCGCAGATCCTAGCACAGGTAATCCTTTTGCCTGAGAACTTCCCTTGGGTTCTTCTTCTTATGATTTTCTTTTCTGAATGTTCGCTTGATTTCTCTCCCTTTTTCCGTTCACCAGATCCATCTGCCACAGAGCCGATGGAAACCGAGGTCGCCGGCGAGGAGAACACGCGCAACAGCGTTGACGACGCCGTCACCACCGAAGGAGAGGCCGGCGCTGATGATCCTGCCGGCGAAGAGGCCACCAAGGCTGCCGCCGCAGAAGCCGGCGAGGGATCTGGTGATCGCACTGACAGCCCCGAGGCCGCAGGAGCGCCAGGTGCTATGCCGACCGCCGATCCCTCCGCCGCTGCTGCAGCGCCAGGCTCCGAAGAGCCCCAGCCCGGCGCCTATCTGAAGGCCGGCGACGGCATATTCATCAAGCTCCCCTGGGCTTCAAGCTCCAGGGCGCCGGTCGAAGGAGAAATGCTGGACGGAGAAGTACTTGCCTCCGCTGGGTTGAAGCTGGTTGACGCGCCGAGCAGCAGCAGCGACGAGCCTGAGGAGGAGTGGCTACTGCGGAAGCTGCTGTCACTCTACCGTGCCCGACAAGCCAAGCTGGTGTCCCGCGAAGCACTTGTCACGAAGGCGGGAGTTGACATTGAGAAGCGCGCGGAGGAGCTCCGAGGCCTCAGGCAGGAAGCTCTCCGGTCCTTGGCGAAGGAGCGGGAGCAACTTCTCGAGGAGCGGAAAACCTTCCTCCTCGAGAAGGCTGAAGCCGAAGAGAAGCAACGGCTTGTCGCCGAAAACTTATTTGCGCAGGAAGGAGAGTTGGCGTAGCGCAAGGTCAATCTTGACAGCCACGAGGAGGAGCTTGCCGCGCGCGAGAAAGCAATTGGCGGGGCTCTCAAGGAGGCAAAGGATGCTGCCGCAGCTGCCGAGGCCGCCAAGAAGGAGCTGGAGACGAAGGTGGCGCAGTTGGAAGCCGATCTCAGGGCGAGCTGCGAGGAGCTTACCGCGCTCAAGCGTGAGCGCGAGAAGGACGCTGCCGCTCATGGTGAGCTGCAGGGTCTTCTCGCTGAGAGGAGCAAGGAGCTCAGCGCCGCCAAGGATTCCAATGCCGATCTCGAGCTGAAGCTGGCCACGTTGACTCAGACGCTGGACGGCGCTAGGGAGCGGGGGGTGGCCTTGTCGGAGAAGATCAAGGCCGACGAGGCACTGCTGGCAAATGCTGCTGCCGCCCAGGATACTCTCAGGGAGACCGTGGAGCATTGGACCGAGGGTCTTGTGGATGCTGCCGCGGCCATCGACAAGGAGCTGGCGCTGCTGTGGATGGAGGATTTATGGTACTCCTCCGATGAGCACCTCCAACCCAGCGCCAAGCTCAGCTTGTTCTTCGAAGGTGTGGCGACGGCCCTCCAGCGACTCCGGGAGAAGATCCCAAAGCAGCTGGCTGACGAGTCGCGCAAGATCTGCGCAGGGGCTCTCCAGAAGGTGCTGGTGAAGGTGGCCTTTCGCAATCCAGGCCTCAACCTCACCAACGTCCTCAGGTCCTTGCCGCCGGATGTCGATCTGGAAGCGCTCAAGGCCCTTGTCGCACCCATTGTGGACAAGGTGAGCAGGATCAAGATGGTCGAGGGTGATCGCGTAGATTAGGCCGCCCACTTTCTCTTTTCCTTGTCGCTGCTGGTCATGTCATGAAAACAATCTATTAGATCCGCGACAAGTTATCTTGTAATATGACTCTATTTTGGATCTCAATTTCTATGTTATTTCCTTTACTCGATTCCTTCCTTTGTACGTTTTTACCCTACGCTTTTAGGGAACTTGTCGGCGTAGGCACCCTTGCCACGAGCACTGAGTGCGGAACGTCAGCAGCCTGCTGGTGGTGCCGCTGCCGACAAGAAACCTTATCGCAACTAGTCGCAGCTCACTTAAGTTGTTGAGCGGACTCGAAACAAAGTAAGGGCGCAACTAGCTACGAGTTGGTTCCTCCGTGCACAGGTTTTCCATACAAAGCAAGGTCGTTCGAGGAAGATAACTTAAAAATTTAAAATTGATTGCTCAAACTTTGGGAACTTAGCTTTTCTGTCGTTTTCTTTCCGGTAAGGCGAACACTTCCTTGAACGACGCCTGGGAACACTTCCTTGAACGACGCCTGGTCCACACCATTATCTCCTTTCCCCCTCGGCAAACTTGTGCGCGAGGGGACTTCCTTCCTTTGAGAAAGAGAAAATAGAGAAAATAGTGATATGAAGCCCTACGGCTCGTTATTGCTTACCGGGGGTATGTGCTGCACAAAGTGTCAGATACATGAACGCAAAGAATTATAGAAAGCATGAAATTGACAAGATGTGCAGAGCACATGCGCTTTACTTATGCACGGGATCTGCGCCCGGCTTTGTACAAAGGATTACATGCAACATCGGCAAGACTTGTACAAAAGGTGGTTGCCGGAACAGGTTCCGGCAACCGCGCCTTACGGGTAAAACTTACGAAGATGCTCAATGTTCCAGGAGTTGCTCACCGGAAGGCCATCTTCGGTCTCAAGGCGGACAGCGCCAGGCCTAGTGACTCGTTTCACCCGGTAAGGGCCTTCCCACTTCGGCGTCAACTTGTTGGAATTCTTGGCAGACTGAACGCGCCGAAGAACAAGGTCGCCTTCCTCGAGACTTCTGGCATTAACTTTGCGGCTATGGTAGCGGCGCAAAGCTTGCTGGTATCGAGCAGCTCGTACAGCAGCCTGAACACGGTCCTTCTCAAGGAGCAGCGCATCGTCTTGTCGCAGCTGCTCTTGCTCAAGCTCATCACAAGCGAGCACTCGAGGTGATCTGTATACGAGTTCCATGGGGAGAACTGCCTCTGCTCCATAGACTAGAGCGAAAGGTGTCTGGCCAGTGGCTTGATTTGGTGTCGTCCTGACCGACCAAAGAACCACCGGCAGCTCCTCAATCCAGTTCTTTCCGCACTTGCGCAGCCTGTCGAAAGTCCTGGTCTTGAGCCCGCGCAGCACTTCAGCATTTGCCCTCTCCGCTTGACCGTTGCTTCTCGGATGAGCGACAGAAGCGAAGCAGACCTTGGCGCCAAGATCTTGGACGTACTGCATGAAGGTGCGACTCGTGAATTGTGTGCCGTTGTCGGTAATGATCCTGTTAGGGATCCCGAAACGGCAAACAATCGACCTGAAGAACTTGACTGCTGACTGTGCTGTCACCTTCCTCACTGGTTCCACTTCCGGCCACTTTGTGAACTTGTCGATTGCAACATACAAGTACTCAAAGCCCCCGACAGCTCGGGGAAAGGGGCCGAGAATATCGAGCCCCCAGACCGAAAATGGCCAGGATAAAGGGATCGTCTGGAGAGCTTGAGCTGGCTGGTGTATCTGCTTGGAATGGAACTGGCACGCTTCACACTTGGTTACTTGTGCAGTTGCATCCTGGAGGGCTGTCGGCCAAAAGAAACCTTGCCGGAACGCTTTGCCGGCAAGTGCTCTTGCGCCAATGTGGTGACCACATATGCCTCCATGTATCTCTGCCAACAGCTTTTGTCCATCTTCCCGGTGAATACACTTCAATTTCACACCATTGAGTCTTCTTTTGTACAGTGTGCTGTCAACAAACTGGTACATACTTGACTGCCAGGCTACTCTTTCCGCTTCTTCTTGCTCTTCGGGAAGTTTTCCTGTCTGAAGGAAACGGACAATCTGCTATGCCCATGTTGGAGCTTGTGGCTCGACAACAAGGACTAAAGGCGCATCTGCTGCTGCGGGAACATCCGCTTCTATGGCGTGAACTTGCGGCTCAGCCGGAGCTTGACGTTCCCCGGCAAGCTTGCCGGAGCAAAACTTGTCGGGAGTGTCTGCTTCAACGGAATAAACCCTAAGGCTTGCCGGAGCAGACTGCTCCTCAGCACACTTGGCGTCGATCTTGGGGACCTTCTTGGCGGCGGCTTCGGGGAGCTCTGCCAGAAAATAGTCACCAAAAATTAACTTCCTCTTCTTGCTCTGTCCAGTTGATGGTGTTACAGACGGTTGAGTCAGCTTGAGCACAAAGATCCCTGGTTCCACAGGTATCTTAAGTGCGGCGCACTTCGACAGGCCATCAGCAATGTCGTTCTGAGCTCTTGGAACATGTTCCATCTGTAGGCCGTCAAAGTGCTCTTCTAGCTTTCTCGCTTCATCAACGTAAGCTTCCATCAATGGACTCTGATAACTCTTGTTCACTTGGCGGACGACAAGCTGTGAGTCACCCCTGACAATGAGCTTCTTAATCCCAAGGTCTGCCGCGACCCTGAGACCGGCAAGCAAGCCTTCATACTCTGCGGTATTGTTCGTTGCTTGCTCCTTGGGAAAGTGCATCTGGACTACGTACTTGAGGTGCTCTCCGGTGGGTGCGACAAGTAGCACACCCGCACCGGCGCCTTGCAGCGGGAAGGCACCATCAAAATACATCAGCCACTCTTTGTTTGCTTCCTTTACGGGGATGCTTGTCTCCGGAATTTCTTCATCTGGTGTTGGCGTCCATTCTGCTATGAACTCCGCCAATGCCCTGCTTTGGATAGTTGAAGTGCTCTCAAACTTGAGGCCAAAGCTTGACAGTTCCAGTGCCCACTCGACAATCCTGCATGTTGCTTCTGGATTTTGCAGTATCCTCTTCAGCGGAAAATGAGTGACGACTGTGACCTCATGTGCTTGGAAGTAATGGCGCAGCTTTCTCGAGGCCATGAGAAGGCCGAAAAGCAATTTCTGCACACCAGAGTACCTTGACCTAGCCCCCTGCAGAAGGGAACTGACAAAGTAAACTGGGCGCTGCACCATCCTTTTCTGCATCTTCTCATGCGCCTGCGCAGATCCATCTTTGTCGGGACCAGAGCTTGCTGGTGAAGCCCCTTGCTTGTCGCTGGATGCATCTGTCGCGGTTGCTGGCTCATCATCCGCCTCCCTCTCCGCTACTAACGCAGCACTAACCACTTGATTGGTTGCCGCTATATATAGCAGCAACTTCTCTTGTGGTTTAGGTGCGACAAGTGTTGGAGTGGAGGACAGGTATCTCTTCAAGTCCTACAGCGCAGCCTTCGCTTCCGGAGTCCATTTCATTGGACCTGCCTTTTTCAATATTTTGAAAAATGGCAAGGCGCGCTCAGCAGACCTGGAGATAAACCTGCTAAGAGCAGCTATGCAACCGGCAAGTCTTCGTACATCCTTGACGCGCTTTGGTGCTTCAATCTGCTCGATGGCCTTGATCTTGTCGGGATTGGCTTCAATTCCCCGCTGAGACACGAAGAACCCGAGAAGCTTGCCGGAGGGGACTCCGAACACACACTTCTCGGGGTTAAGCTTGAGGTTGATCTTGCGCAGATTTGCAAAGGTTTCATCTAAATCTTGAATCGGAGTCGCCTTGTCCTTGCTCTTGACCACTATGTCATCCATGTAGGCTTCCACATTTCTATGCATTTGCGGCTCAAAAGCGTGTCGGACTACTCTTGCAAATGTAACCAGCATCCTTCAAACTGAAAGGCATCCGTACGAAACAGTACGTGCCACAAGGGGTGATGAATGCGGTCTTCTCCTCATCCTCTTCTGCCATGAAGATCTGATGGTATCCTGAGTATGCATCAAGAAATGAAAGCAAGTCACATCTGGCCGTGGAGTCAACAATCTGGTCGATGCGCGGCAAGGGAAATGGGTCTTTGGGACAAGCTTTATTGACATCGGTAAAGTTGATACAAAGCCTCCATTTCCCGTTGGCTTTGCGCACGACAACAGGATTGGCCAACCACGTAGGATGGAGCACTCCTCTGACAAGGCCTGCTGCTTCCAACTTCTTGATTTCTTCTGCGATGAATTCTTGGCGCTCCACTGCCTGTTTCCTGACTTTCTGCTTGACGGGCCGCGCATGAGGACAGACGGCCAGGTGGTGCTCAATTACTTTCCTGGGAACACCGGGGATGTTAGACGGTTGCCACGCAAACACGTAGACGTTCGCCCGCAGGAAAGCAACGAGCGCGCTTTCCTATTTAGGATCGAGAGTGGCACTGATGGTGAAGGTACCACCAGTGCCGTCCTCCTTGGCGGACACCTTCTTGGTCTCTGGTGGAGCTGCCATTTACACTTGCCGATGGAGCTCGATGGTGCGTCCTCGACGGTAGCGCAGCACTCCGAAGAGGTGCACTTGCCGGAGTGGGCATCAGAACTCTTACCGGACATGGTCTTCTTCTTCGCCCCGGGAGCTTCAACGGCAAGTGGTTTGTGATCCACTGCGGCTGCTGCTTCCCGGTAGATCTTGTCAGCGCAGATAAGGGCATCCTTCTTGTCGCCAGGGACAGAGATGACACTTATTGGGCCCGGCATCCAGCTGCGCCACCTTCGTCTCCAGCTCCTTCTTGGCGGCCTCGGCAGCTGCGGCAGCATCCTTTGCCTCCTTGAGAGCCCCGCCAATTGCTTGCTCGCGCGCGGCAAGCTCCTCCTCGTGGCTGTCAAGATTGACCTTGCGCTGCGCCAACTCTCCTTCCTGCGCAAATAAGTTTTCGGCGACAAGCCGTTGCTTCTCTTCGGCTTCAGCCTTCTCGAGGAGGAAGGTTTTCCGCTCCTCGAGAAGTTGCTCCCGCTCCTCCGCCAAGGACCGGAGAGCTTCCTGCCTGAGGCCCCAGAGCTCCTCCGCGCGCTTCGCAATGTCAACTCCCACCTCCGCGACAAGTGCTTCGCGGGACACCAGCTTGGCTTGTCGGGCGCTGTAGAGTGATAGCAGCCTCCTCAGGCTCGTCGCTGCTGCTGCTCGGCGCGTCAACCAGCTTCAACCCAGCGGAGGCAAGTACTTCTCCGTCCAGCATTTCTCCTTCGACCGGCGCCCTGGAGCTTGAAGCCCAGGGGAGCTTGATGAAGATGCCGTCGCCGGCCTTCAGATAGGCGCCGGGCTGGGGCTCTTCGGAGCCCGGCGCTGCAGCAACGGTGGAGAGATAACTTCAATTTTGTTGCTTTGTCTTCTATCTGACTTGCTTTTACTCTGAACCTAATCCTTTTCAGGACGCTGGTGCAGAGAGCGGCGAAGAGAGCCAAGGCCTCGGTGATTGTCATCGAGGACGATCCCGCTGTGACGGTAGGGGACATGTCTGAGACCACCTTGCCGGACCCGGCAACCCTTCCTCCAAGCAGCCCCCAGCGCAGCCCCAAGCGTAAGTGTATTGTTTATTTCCTGCTTTCGGGCGCGCATGGGTGCCCCTTCTTTGCTGATGCCTGATTGCTGGTTTGTGTAGGAGCAGAGCAGCCTCACCAGGAGGGCCCGAAGGCCGCTCCCGAAGTGCCATCTGCTTCCCCTACACCGCCAAGGGAGGATTCCCCGGCAAGGGAGCGTTCTCCGGCAAGGGGTAGTTCTCCGGCAAGGGACAACACCAGCGATCCTCCGGTGATTGAGACTACGACCGCAGATCCTAGCACAGGTAATCCTTTTGCCTGAGAACTTCCCTTGGGTTCTTCTTCTTCAGATTTTCTTTTCTGAATGTTCGCTTGATTTCTCTCCCTTTTTCCGTTCGCCAGATCCATCTGCCATAGAGCCGATGGAAACCGAGGTCGCTGGCGAGGAGAACGCGCGCAGCAGCATTGATGACGCCGTCACCACCGAAGGAGAGGCCGGCGCTGATGATCCTGCCGGCGAAGAGGCCGCCAAGGCTGCCACCGCAGAAGCCGGCGAGGGATCTGGCGATCGCACTGACGGCCCCGAGGCCGCAGAACCTCCCGCTCCTTGGCGCCGTCCAGCATCTGAGTCAACGTGGCCAGCTTCAGCTTGAGATCGGCATTGGAATCCTTGGCGGCGCTGAGCTCCTTGCTCCTCTCAGCGAGAAGACCCTGCAGCTCACCATGAGCGACAGCGTCCTTCTCGCGCTCACGCTTGAGCGCGGTAAGCTCCTCGCCGCTCGCCCTGAGATCGGCTTCCAGCTGCGTCACCTTCGTCTCTAGCTCCTTCTTGGCGGCCTCGGCAGCTGCGGCAGCATCCTTTGCCTCCTTGAGAGCCCCGCCAATTGCTTGCTCGCGCGCGGCAAGCTCCTCCTCCTGGCTGTCAAGATTGACCTTGCGCTGCGCCAACTCTCCTTCCTACGCAAATAAGTTTTCGGCGACAAGCCGTTGCTTCTCTTCGGCTTCAGCCTTCTCGAGGAGGAAGGTTTTCCGCTCCTCGAGAAGTTGCTCCCGCTCCTCCGCCAAGGACCGGAGAGCTTCCTGCCTGAGGCCCCGGAGCTCCTCCGCGCGCTTCTCAATGTCAACTCCCGCCTTCGCGACAAGTGCTTCACGGGACACCAGCTTGGCTTGTAGGGCGCAGTAGAGTGACAGCAGCTTCCGCAGTAGCCGCTCCTCCTCAGGCTCGTCGCTGCTGCTGCTCGGCGCGTCAACCAGCTTCAACCCAGCGGAGGCAAGTACTTCTCCGTCCAGCATTTCTCCTTCGACCAGCGCCCTGGAGCTTGAAGCCCAGGGGAGCTTGATGAAGATGCCGTCGCCGGCCTTCAGATAGGCGCCAGGCTGGGGCTCTTCGGAGCCCAGCGCTGCAGCAGCGGCGGAGGGATCGGCGGTCGGCGTAGCGCATGGCGCACCTGCGTCCTCGGGGCCGTCAGTGCGATCGCAAGATCCCTCGCCGGCTTCTGCGGTGGCAGCCTTGGCGGCCTCTTCGCCGGCAAGATCATCAGCGTCGGCCTCTCCTTCGGTGGTGACAGCGTCGTCAACGCTGCTGCGTGCGTTCTCCTCGCCGGCGACCTCGGTGTCCATCGGCTCTGTGGCCGATGGATCTGGCAAACGGAAAAAGGGAGAGAAATCAAGCGAACATTCAGAAAAGAAAATCAGAAGAAGAAGAACCCAAGGGAAGTTCTCAGGCAAAAGGATTACCTATGCTAGGATCTGCGGTCGTAGTCTTAATCACCGGAGGATCGCTGGTGCTGTCCCTTGCCGGAGAACTACCCCTTGCCGGAGAACGATCCCTTGCCAGGGAATCCTCCCTTGGCGGTGTAGTGGAAGCAGATGGCACTTCGGGAGCGGTCTCCGGGCCCTCCTGGTGAGGCTACTCTGCTCCTGCACAAACCAGCAATCAGGCATCAGCAAAGAAGGGGCACCCATGCACGCCCGAAAGCAGGAAATAAACAATACACTTACGCTGGGGGCTGCGCTGGGGGCTGCTTGGAGGAAGGGTTGCCGGGTCCGGCAAGGTGGTCTCAGACATGTCCCCTGCCGTCACAGCGGGATCGTCCTCGATGACAATCACCGAGGCCTTGGCTCTCTTCGCCGCTCTCTGGGCCAGCGTCCTGAAAAGGATTAGGTTCAGAGTAAAAGCAAGTCAGATACAAGACAAAGCAACAAAATTGAAGAGTTGCAAGAACAGCAAAGAATCTTACTCTTCTTCTTCCTCGTCAGAGCTGAGCGCGGAGAGATCGAAGTCTGGCTCGCCTCCGGTATGACGAGGCGGAGGAGTAGGTTCCCTTACCCGCTTGGCAGGGGCAGTAGCGGTGGACCGGGAAGACCCCGCCTCAGTTGCCACAGCGGCGTGAGGCGCTCACGCGGCAACACTGCTTGCCGTGGTAGAGCGCGTCGCACGGCTCGGCGGCTGTTGGCTCGTCTGCTACTCCGCTACTTCCCGCGGCTTGCGGAGACGCCTTCTTGGTGGAGCTGGGGGCTCTACTTGCGACGAGCTGCCTGAGGGTTCGAGCCCGACAAGCTCTCCCTCGCCGGGCTCGCTCGGCTCCTCCTCTTCGGGCCCGACGAGCTCTTCCTCGCCGTCAAACTCCTTGCGCTCGGCAAGACTTGTCGCCTCTGCTTCCTCTGCCTCCTCCATGGTGAATCTGAACTCACCCACGGCAACGGCTGCAGCCACCTCTTCCAGCCTGGTGGCGATGCACTGCATCTCATTATCGGTGGTGTCGCGGGTGAGGCTCTTCTATTCATTGGGGCGGATCGGCACTTCTTCCAGGCCGTCAAAGAAATCCCGCACGACGTCGTCGGTAGGCTCTGGCCAAGTCGGGACGATTCCATGCGAGTCGCACAGAGGCATCATTGCACGGATGCGGTCGAGCGAAGAGTTATTACACAACGGAACCACACACCTCGGCAACATGAATGGATGTTGAGGATCGCGCTTGAACAGCTCCAGGAGCATCGCATCCAGCTCTAGGACGATGAAGTTGAAGTTGAGGCCCGGGCGCAACCTCATGATATCCGCCGAGTTCTGGAACTCCCAGGCGGGTCTCCTCCTCTCCTGCAAGGGGGCGATACGGCGGCGGAGAAAGTCTGCGCCAACGGCGCCTACGGTGAGCCCGGCAAGCCTAAGGCGAAGGATCCGGGTAACGGCAATCTGCAGCCTGTCGTCTTCCGGGGCCACGTTGCTCCAATCATTGCCGCGCACTATTGGGGCTTGGCGCAGGGCAGTAAATGGCTGCGGGTTCTCCTTGATGATCCAGCACCACTCTGCTCTCCATTCCTCCCACTTGCTGCGAAGCTCTCCCTCCAGATAAGCTTCCTTCTTGCCGACTCTTGATATCCAAGCGATCCCGCCGACAAGAGGCTCTCCTCTCTCAACCCGGGGCATAAAGAAGTGGCGGAAGAGGGCTACATTTGGGTGGACTCTAACAAAGTTTTCACAGAGATGTGCGAAAACTGCCATGGTCAGAACGGCGTTGGGGGTGAAATCAAGGAGGCGGAACCCGTAGGTGTTCATGATGTCACAGAAGAATTCAGAGAAGGGCGGGCAGAGCCCACAGTAGAAGAACAACGCGAAGAAGGGGTACCCGTTTGGAGCCAGTTCCGATGCGGCGGCCGGGAGTACCCTCGTGCGCGGATGCGCTCGCGTCTCCGTCGACTAGAAGAGGTAGTAGTACTCCCTCAGCTCCCTCACGGCAAGCTGAGGGGGGAAGAGGGCCCGCTCCTTTCGCAGCGCCGCGAGCCACTGCGCCTCGACCAACTTCACGCCCTTCCCCTTGTCGGCTTTCGAATCCATGGCGGAGGTGGTGGGGGAGATCGATGGTGTTGGTGGTGCTGCTGGCAACAGGGGGCGGAGCGCTGCTCTCTCTCTGCTTCGGGAAGAAGGAGGGAGCGGCGGAGATTTGGGAATGGAGTAACGACCGGCAGGATGGGCGAACTGTCCCTGTTCCCCCTGCTTACAAAGAGGGACGGGGCGGACGTTTCGCCCTTCCGAGTAAAGAAACCACCCATGATCTCTCCCACGACGCCGCATTCAACGCGTGCCGTTGGGAAGGGCGCGGTGGATAATGAGAAAGATACGACGTAACCCAGGCTGCACGTGCCCATGCCCTGTTTTGGGCCTGGCCCAATAGCGCTCGGCACCGTGTATGGCCCAGGCCCGGGGGCTCCTGTCGGTGTACTAGAGTAGGGGTACCCTAGTATCCCGAACTTGTGCACGGGCAGATGCAGCCACCCGCGGCAAGGATTGCCGGGTGACCGCCAAGGTCCTCCGCGGTTCCTGTGGAGCCATTCAAGAACAAAGTATCTAAGCCAAGGAGACAAGGCCCCGGCAAGAGGAGCTTGCCGGGAAGGCCAACCAAGGCATAAGAGCAAAGTATCCAAGCCAAGGAGACAAGGCCCCGGCAAGAGGAGCTTGCCGGGAAGGCCCACCAAGGCATCTCAAGGAGTTTGCCGCGACGCGCCACGCGTCCCGGCAAGGCCCGGGGAGCGACAAGCCTCCGGACGTGACAAGACAATGACCGCGGCAAGGCACTTGCCGCGGCACGCTACCACCCTGTACCTACGCTCCAGCGCATCCACCAACGTGTCGCCCTGGGGCCTTTCCAGGCGCGTGTGGCGGGAGGCTGTGCAGCCAGCGGTGCACGGTGGCAAGCGGCGCTGACAAGATCGCCATCGTGGCGAGCGGTGGCGCCCCTGACGGTCCCTTTCTGCACTGTTTTGGGCGACATAGATGGGCATTTAATGCCTTTGTCCCCTGCCGTCAGGGTTAGGTAGAAAACACTGTACAGGTAGCTCTACCAACCGCAAGTCCTTTTCCATTCTTACCCTTGTCTACGTTGCCACCTGTCGGTGACCCCTTGAGCATATAAAAGGAGGCCCATGCGCAACGTAGAGGGGGGTTCGGAAGGTTCGAAGCCAGAAAACCCTCACGCTCAGTTTCGTTAGCAGCTAGAGTGTACTGTAGCACTCAGCGCTCCCAAGCAAGAGCTTAATACACTCAGACATGCAGCAGTAGGAGTATTATCTCTCCGGAGAGCTTCGAAGCTGGGTAAACTGCTCGTGTGCTTCGCCTCGATCTGCTCTTCGTGCGATCTCCGCCCCCCGCCGAATCGAAAGGGGCTCGGTCCGCCAGCGTCATGGTATTCGCAGTACCATACGCTTGTTGGACCAAGATCGAGCTGGAGGATCTCGGGGTGCTCAAGATCAGCGTGCACGCCAACATGCTGGCACGAGCGAGGCGCGGTCGCCCGGACAAGATACTGCTCCTTCTAACATAGTTAGAAGTCCGAGCACATCCCGCTCCTCGCACCGTTCGCCACTACCGCCCACCACTCCAGCAGAAGCTTTGGCGCGAGCTCAACTGCTCCTGGATTACCCTCCAACGGTGGACAAGACCGATCAATGGAGGGCCACCATTCAGAGTGTCATCGGCTTCGCCAACGGCGACACTCCGCGACCGCCAAGTACATCGCTGCCGCGGCAGGACCGCCAGGCGCGAGCCGATGGCGAGGGAACCGGTGGGGGTGCAACCACCATGCACTCTCCACCCCGAAGGCCAAGATCGCCGACTCGCCGGGTCCACCTCGACAGCGACTCCACCGCATCATCGGATCCACGAGCTCGTCGCGATCAAAGCCAAGTTCTTCACGAACGACAGCAAGAAGACGCTCGTACTCGCATCGAGCGCCGAAGAGAAGCGCGGCGTTAATCTGACCAGCGCGCTGGGCCCTCTGTCGACATGCATGCGCGAGGGGAACCAGGCGACTTGCCGTACGCGGTAGGTTGCCCTGCGTTCACTCGTGAGCTGCGGCAAGTCCAGTGGCCCAGCAAGAAGAATTTCAAGCCAGACGTACCAGAAAAGTATGATGGCAAGACGCATCCGTCGGAGTTCCTCAGCATCTACACCATCGCGGTGCAAGCTGCCGGAGGACGGGACGACAAGATCCTTGCCAACTACTTCCCACTGGTGCTCAAGCCCAACGTCAGATCCTAGCTCATGCACTTGCCGGACAACTCCATATCCTCTTGGGCCGATCTATGCCATCAGTTTGTCGGCGCCTTTACAGGCGGCCACAAGCCTCCTGGCCAAGAAAGCGACCTTCATCTGCTCGCCCAGAAGGAAGGAGAGCCCCTGCGCAAGTATATTCAAAGATTCAGCCGCGTACAGCACAACATCCCAGATGTCCACCCTGCCGCGGTAATCAGCGCGTTTCATCAGAACGTGCGGAACCGCAGGATGCGGGAGGAGATGGCGATGTGCAAGATCAGAGACGTCAGTGAGCTATATGCCCTGGCCGACAAGTGTGCGCATGCTGAGGAGGGGAGGAAACTCCCCGGAGAGAATACAGAAGCAGCAGGATCAGATAGTGAGGGGACCGCCCCGGCAAAGAAAAACCGGCGGCGGAACAACATGAAGAAGAAAGGCAAAGATGTGCTAGTCGTTGAGCAGTCCGGCAACGGAGGTGGCGCCAAGAAAGTCAAAGCTGGTAGCTTCGGTGGTAACAACTGCCAGGCTGTGGCGGTCGCCGACAAGCAGGACGGCACCAACAAGCAGTACTGCAAGATCCACCGCACCAAGGGTCATGACCTCCAGAGCTGCAAGAAGGTCGAGCAGCTTGTGGAACAGCAAAAGGCTGAATACGAGCGACGCGACAAGGAGAAGGCCCAGAAAGGTGCTGGAGGAGCCAGCAAGAAGCGTCCCGGCCGAGGGGGACGCCGCGGCAAGGCCAAGTAGCAACAAGGAGATAGACCTCCCCGCAGCCGCGACAAGGATGAGGATGACGACGAGACCGATGAGCAGGAGTTCCAGAAAGCCACAGAGGTCCTGTGCATTGATGGCGGTGCTTCTCTGCATACTTCACACCGCCAGCTCAAGCAGTGGGTGCGGGAAGTCAATGCAGCGGAACCACCCGTCGAGTCACGCAAGCCTCTGAAATGGTCTAGCATGCCTATCATCTTTGATATTGAGGACCACCCTGATCGCATAACTGCGGTCGGGTGCTTGCCGATGTTGGTTTCACCAACTATCCGCAACCTCAAGGTCAGAAAGATGCTAGTTGACGGTGGGGCCGGCTTGAACTTGATCTCCTCCGCGGTACTCCAGAAACTCCAGATCCCTGATAGCGAGCTCGAAGAGACCGGCACGTTCCAAGGAATCAATCCGGGAAGGAGCAAGCCGAAGGGGAAGATCACGTTGCCGGTGACATTTGGCAGCGAGTTGAACTTCAGAACTGAGAGGGTCACTTTTGACGTCGCTGACTTTCCATTGCCTTACAATGGGATACTCGGTCGTCCAGCACTCGCCAAGTTTATGGCAGCCTCTCACTATGCATACAACGTGCTGAAGATGCCGGGCCCGATAAGTGTCATCTCTGTCCCTGGTGACAAGAAGGATGTGCTTATCTGCGCTGACAAGATCTACCGGGAAGCAGCAGCCGCAGTGGATCACAAACCACTTGCCGTTGAAGCTCCCGGGGCGAAGAAGAAGACCAAGTCCGGTAAGAGTTCTGATGCCCACTCCGGCAAGCGCACCTCTTTGGAGTGCTGCGCTACCATCGAGGACGCACCATCGAGCTCCACCGGCAAGTGTAAGAAGGCAATGGCAGCTCCACCAGAGACCAAGAAGGTGTCCGCCAAGGAGGATGGCACTAGTGGTACCTTCACCATCAGTGCCACTCTCGATCCTAAATAGGAAAGTGCGCTCGTTGCTTTCCTGCGGGCGAACGTCGATGTGTTTGCGTGGCAACCGTCTGACATCCCCAGTGTTCCCAGGAAAGTAATTGAGCACCACCTGGCCGTCTGTCCTCATGCGCGGCCCGTCAAGCAGAAAGTCAGGAAACAGGCAGTGGAGCGCCAAGAATTCATCGCAGAAGAAATCAAGAAGTTGGAAGCAGCAGGCCTTGTCAGAAATTGCTTTTCGGCCTTCTCATGGCCTCGAGAAAGCTGCGCCATTACTTCCAAGCACATGAGGTCACAGTCGTCACTCGTTTTCCGCTGAAGAGGATACTGCAAAATCCAGAAGCAACAGGCAGGATTGTCGAGTGGGCACTGGAACTGTCAAGCTTTGGCCTCAAGTTTGAGAGCACTTCAACTATCCAAAGCAGGGCATTGGCGGAGTTCATAGCAGAATGGACGCCAACACCAGATGAAGAAATTCCGGAGACAATCATCCCCGTCAAGGAAGCAAACAAAGAGTGGTTGATGTATTTTGATGGTGCCTTCTCACTGCAAGGCACCGATGCGGGTGTGCTACTTGTCGCACCCACCGGAGAGCACCTCAAGTACGTAGTCCAGATGCACTTTCCCAAGGAGCAAGCAACGAACAATACCGCAGAGTATGAAGGCTTGCTTGCCGGTCTCAGGATCGCGGCAGACCTTGGGATTAAGAAGCTCATTGTCAGGGGTGACTCACAGCTTGTCGTCTGCCAAGTGAACAAGAGTTATCAGAGTCCATTGATGGAAGCTTACGTTGATGAAGTGAGAAAGCTAGAAGAGCACTTTGACGTCCTACAGATGGAACATGTCCCAAGAGCTCAGAACGACATTGCTGATGGCCTGTCGAAGTGCGCCGCACTTAAGATACCTGTGGAACCAGGGATCTTTGTGCTCAAGCTGACTCAACCGTCTGTAACACCATCAACTGGACAGAGCAAGAAGAGGAAGTTGATTTTTGGTGACTATTTTCCGGCAGAGCTCCCCGAAGCCGCCGCCAAGAAGGTCCCCAAGATCGACACCAAGTGTGCTGAGGAGCAGTCTGCTCCGGCAAGCCTTAGGGTTTGTTCCGTTGAAGCAGACGCTCCCGACAAGTTTTGCTCCGGCAAGCTTGCCGGGGAACGTCAAGCTCCGGCTGAGCCGCAAGTTCTCGCCGTAGAAGCGGATGTTCCCGCAGCAGCAGATGCGCCTTTAGTCCTTGTTGTCGAGCCGCAAGCTCCAACATGGGAACAACAGATTGTCCGTTTCCTTCAGACAGGAGAACTTCCCGAAGAGCAAGAAGAAGCGGAAAAAGTAGCCCGGTAGTCAAGTATGTACCAGTTTGTTGACAGCACACTGTACAGAAGAAGACTCAACGGTGTGAAATTGAAGTGTATTCACCGGGAAGATGGACAAAAGCTATTGGCAGAGATACATGGAGGCATATGTGGTCACCACATTGGCGCAAGAGCACTTGCCGGCAAAGCGTTCCGGCAAGGTTTCTTTTGGCCGACAGCCCTCCAGGATGCAACTGCACAAGTAACCAAGTGTGAAGCGTGCCAGTTCCATTCCAAGCAGATACACCAGCCAGCTCAAGCTCTCCAGATGATCCCTTTATCCTGGCCATTTTCGGTCTGGGGGCTCGATATCCTCAGCCCCTTTCCCCGAGCTGTCGGGGGCTTTGAGTACTTGTATGTTGCAATCGACAAGTTCACAAAGTGGCCAGAAGTGGAACCAGTGAGGAAGGTGACAGCACAGTCAGCATTCAAGTTCTTCAGGTCGATTGTTTGCCATTTCGGGTTCCCTAACAGGATCATTACCGACAACGGCACACAATTCACGAGTCGCACCTTCATGCAGTACGTCCAAGATCTTGGCGCCAAGGTCTGCTTCGCTTCTGTCGCTCATCCAAGAAGCAACGGTCAAGCGGAGAGGGCAAATGCTAAAGTGTTGCGCAGGCTCAAGACCAGGACTTTCGACAGGCTGCGCAAGTGCGGAAAGAACTGGATTGAGGAGCTGCCGGTGGTTCTTTGGTCGGTCAGGACGACACCAAATCGAGCCACTGGCCAGACACCTTTCGCTCTAGTCTATGGAGCAGAGGCAGTTCTCCCCACGGAACTCGTATACGGATCACCTCGAGTGCTCTCTTATGATGAGCTTGAGCAAGAGCAGCTGCGACAAGACGACGCGCTGCTCCTTGAGGAGGACCGTCTTCAGGCTGCTGTACGAGCTGCTCGATACCAGCAAGCTTTGCGCCGCTACCATAGCTGCAAAGTTAATGCCAGAAGTCTCGAGGAAGGCGACCTTGTTCTTCGGCGCGTTCAGTCCGCCAAGAATTCCAACAAGTTGACACCGAAGTGGGAAGGCCCTTACCGGGTGAAACGAGTCACTAGGCCTGGCGCTGTCTGCCTTGAGACCGAAGATGGCCTTCCGGTGAGCAACTCCTGGAACATTGAGCATCTTCGTAAGTTTTACCCGTAAGGCGCGGTTGCCGGAACCTGTTCCGGCAACCACCTTTTGTACAAGTCTTGCCGATGATGCATGTAATCCTTTGTACAAAGCCGGGCGCAGATCCCGTGCATAAGTAAAGCGCATGTGCTCTGCACATCTTGTCAATTTCATGCTTTCTATAATTCTTTGCGTGCATGTATCTGACACTTTGTGCAGCACATAACCCCGGTTAGCAATAACGAGCCGTACGGCTTCATATCACTATTTTCTCTGTTTTCTCTTTCTCAAAGGAAGTCCCCTCGCGCACAAGTTTGTCCGGGGGAAAGGAGATAATGGTGTGGACCAGGCGTCGTTCAAGGAAGTGTTCCCAGGCGTCGTTCAAGGAAGTGTTCGCCTTACCGGAAAGAAAATGACAGAAAAGCTAAGTTGCCAAAGTTTGAGCAATCAATTTTAAAATTTTAAGTTATCTTCCTCGAACGACCTTGCTTTGTATGGATAAACTGTGCGCGGAGGAACCAACTCGTAGCTAGTTGCGCCCTTACTTTGTTTCGAGTCCGCTCAACAACTTAAGTGAGCTGCGACTAGTTGCGTTAAGGTTTCTTGTCGGCAGCAGCACCGCCAGCAGGCTGCTGACGTTCCGCACTCAGCGCTCGCGGCAAGGATGCCTACGCCGACAAGTTCCCTAAAAGCGTAGGGTAAAAACGTCCAAAATGGGATCTAATAGAGTCATATTACAATCGAGTAAAGGAAATAACATAGAAATTGAGATCCAAAATAGAGTCATATTACAAGATAACTTGTCACGGATCTAATAGATTGTTTTCATGACATGACCAGCAGCGACAAGGAAAAGAGAAAGTGGGCGGCCTAATCTATGCGATCACCCTCGACCCTCTTGATCCCGCTCACCTTGTCCACAATGGGTGCGACAAGGGCCTTGAGCGCTTCCAGATTGGCGTCCGGCGGCAAGGACCTGAGGACGTTGGTGAGGTTGAGGCCTGGATTGTGAAAGGCCACCTTCACCAGCACCTTCTGGAGAGCCCCTGCGCAGATCTTGCGCGACTCGTGGACCAGCTGCTTTGGGATCTTCTCCCGGAGTCGCTGGAGGGCCGTCGCCACACCTTCGAAGAACAAGTTGAGCTTGGCGCTGGGTTGGAGGTGCTCATCGGAGGAGTACCCGAAATCCTCCATCCCCAGCAGCGCCAGCTCCTTGTCGATGGCCGCAGTAGCATCCACAAGACCCTCGGTCCAATGCTCCACGGTCTCCCTGAGAGTATCCTGGGCGGCAGCAGCATTTGCCAGCAGCGCCTCGTCGGCCTTGATCTTCTCCGACAAGGCCACCTCCCGCTCCCTGGCGCCGTCCAGCGTCTGAGTCAACGTGGCCAGCTTCAGCTCGAGATCGGCATTGGAATCCTTGGCGGCACTGAGCTCCTTGCTCCTCTCAGCGAGAAGACCCTGCAGCTCACCATGAGCGGCAGCGTCCTTCTCGCTCTCACGCTTGAGCGCGGTAAGCTCCTCGCCGCTCGCCCTGAGATCGGCTTCCAGTTGTGCCACCTTCGTCACCAGCTCCTTCTTGGCGGCCTCGGTAGCTGCGGCAGCATCCTTTGCCTCCTTGAGAGCCCCGCCAATTGCTTGCTCGCGCGCGGCAAGATCCTCCTCGTGGATGTCAAGATTGACCTTGCGCTGCGCCAACTCTCCTTCCTGCGCAAATAAGTTTTCAGCGACAAGTCGTTGCTTCTCTTCGGCTTCAACCTTCTCGAGGAGGAAGGTTTTCCGCTCGTGAGAAGTTGCTCCTGCTCCTCCGCCAAGGACCGGAGAGCTTCCTGCCTGAGGCCCCGGAGCTCCTCCGTGCGCTTCTCAATGTCAACTCCCGCCTTTGCGACAAGTGCTTCGCGGGACACTAGCTTGGCTTGTCGGGCGCGGTAGAGTGACAGCAGCTTCCGCAGTAGCCGCTCCTCCTCAAGCTCGTCGCTGCTGCTGCTCGGCGCGTCAACCAGCTTCAACCCAGCGGAGGCAAGTACTTCTCCGTCCAGCATTTCTCCTTCGACCGGCGCCCTGGAGCTTGAAGCCCAGGGGAGCTTGATGAAGATGCCGTCGCCGGCCTTCAGATAGGCATCGGGCTCGGGTTCTTCGGAGCCCGGCGCTGCAGCAGCGGCGGAGGGATCGGCGGTCGGCGTAGCGCCTGGTGCTCCTGCGGCCTCGGGGCTGTCAGTGCGATCGCCAGATCCCTCGCCGGCTTCTGCACCGGCAGCCTTGGCGGCCTCTTCGCCGGCAGGATCATCAGCGCCGGCCTCTCCTTTGGTGGTGACGGCGTCGTCAACGCTGATGCGCGCGTTCTCCTCGCCGGCGACCTCGGTTTCCATCAGCTTTGTGGCAGATGGATCTGGCGAACGGAAAAAGGGAGAGAAATCAAGCGAACATTCAGAAAAGAAAATCAGAAGAAGAAGAACCCAAGGGAAGTTCTCAGGCAAAAGGATTACTTGTGCTAGGATCTGTGGTCGTAGTCTCAATCACCGGAGGATTGCTGGTGCTGTCCCTTGCTGGAGAACTACCCCTTGCCGGAGAACGCTCCCTTGCCGGGGAATCCTCCCTTGGCGGTGTAGTGGAAGCAGATGGCACTTCAGGAGCGGCCTCCGGGCCCTCCTGGTGAGGCTGCTCTGCTCCTGCACAAACCAGCAATCAGGCATCAGCAAAGAAGGGGCACCCATGCGCACCCGAAAGCAGGAAATAAACAATACACTTACGCTGGGGGCTACGCTAGGGGCTGCTGGGAGGAAGGGTTGCCGGGTTCGGCAAGGTGGTCTCAGACATGTCCCCTGCCATCACAGTGGGATCGTCCTCGATGACTATCACCGAGGCCTTGGCTCTGTTCGCCGCTCTCTGGGCCAGCGTCCTGAAAAGGATTAGGTTCAGAGTAAAAGCAAGTCAGATACAAGACAAAGCAACAAAATTGAAGAGTTGCAAGAACACCAAAGAATCTTACTCTTCTTCTTCCTTGTCGGAGCTGAGCGCGGAGAGATAGAAGTCCGGCTCGCCTCCGGTATGACGAGGCGGAGGAGTACGTTCCCTTGCCCACTTGGCAGGGGCAGTAGCGGTGGACCAGGAAGACCCCGCCTTAGTTGCCGCAGCAGCGTGAGGCGCTCCCGCGGCAACACTGCTTGCCGTGGTAGAGCGCGTCGCACGGCTCGGCGGCTATTGGCTCGTCTGCTGCTCCGCTACGTCCCGCGCCTTGAGGAGACGCCTTCTTGGTGGAGCTGGGGGCTCTACTTGCGACGAGATGCCTGAGGGTTCGAGCCCGACAAGCTCTCCCTCGTCGGGCTCGCTCGGCTCCTCCTCTTCGGGCCCGACAAGCTCTTCCTCGCCGACAAACTCCTCGCGCTCGGCAAGACTTGCCGCCTCTGCTGCCTCTGCCTCCTCCATGGTGAATTTGAACTCACCTGCGGCAACGGCTGCAGCCACCTCTTCCAGCCTGGTGGCGATGCGCTGCATCTCATTGTCGGTGGTGTCGCGGGTGAGGCTCTTCTGTTCATTGGGGCGGATCGGCACTTCTTCCAGGCCGTCAAAGAAATCCCGCACGACGTCGTCGGCAGGCTCTTGCCAAGTCAGGACGATTCCGTGCGAGTCGCACAGAGGCATCATTGCACGGATGCGGTCGAGCGAAGAGTTATTACACAACGGAACCACACCCCTCGGCAACACGAATGGATGTTGAGGATCGCGCTTGAACAGCTCCAGGAGCATCGCATCCAGCTCCAGGACGGTGAAGTTGAAGTTGAGGCCCGGGCGCAGCCTCATGATATCCGCCGAGTTCTGGAACTCCCAAGCGGGTCTCCTCCTCTCCTGCAAGGGGGCGATGCGGCGGCGGAGAAAGTATGCGCCAACGGCACCTACGGTGAGCCCGGCAAGCCTAAGGCGAAGGATCCGGGTAACAGCAATCTGCAGCCTGTCGTCTTCCGGGGCCATGTTGCTCCAATCATTGCCGCGCACTATTGGGGCTTGGCGCAGGGCGGTAAATGGCTGCGGGTTCTCCTCGACGATCCAGCACCACTCTGCTCTCCATTCCTCCCACTTGCTGCGAGGCTCTCCCTCTAGATAAGCTTCCTTCTTGCCGACTCTTGAGATCCAAGCGATCCCGCCGGCAAGAGGCTCTCCTCTCTCAACCCGGGGCATAAAGAAGTGGCGGAAGAGGGCTACATTTGGGTGAACTCCGACAAAGTTTTCGCAGAGATGTGCGAAAACTGCCATGGTCAGAACGGCGTTGGGGGTGAAATCAAGGAGGCGGAACCCGTAGGTGTTCATGATGTCGCAGAAGAATTCAGAGAAGGGCGGGCAGAGCCCGCAGTAGAAGAACAGCGCGAAGAAAGTCGCCAGCTTCCCCTTCTACTTCACCCCTTCTTCGCGCTGTTCTTCTTCGCGCTTGGAAACTTTGCTCTTATGCCTTGGTTGGCCTTCCCGGCAAGCTCCTCTTGCCGGGGCCTTGTCTCCTTGGCTTAGATACTTTGTTCTTGAATGGCTCCACAGGAACCGCGGAGGACCTTGGCGGTCACCCGGCAAGCCTTGCCGCGGGTGGCTGCAACTGCCCGTGCACAAGTTCGGGATACTAGGGTACCCCTACTCTAGTACACCGACAGGGACTGACGGTTGGACGCCGCCCCAGGAGCCGCAATCTCTACGGTGATAGAGCCGAATACCAGTCTAGTCCTTTGCAAGGCCCATGACTCCAAGGTGCCGGACTCCGTTTCGGACTCCAAATCTTCCGCACCCCTTCCGATCGAACCCGATTGGGCTCCGATCATGGAGTTCACCGCCCCGGACGTCTTTCAGCACTCGCCCTTTGGCGATATCCTAAACTCCCTAAAGTCTCTCTCTTTGTCAGGAGAGCCCTGGCCGGACTATGGTCAGCAGGGTTGGGATGCGGACGACGAAGAAATTCGAAACCCACCCACCACCCACTTTGTAGCCACTATCGACGATCTAACCGACATGCTCAACTTCGACTCCGAAGACATCGACGGTATGGACGCCGATGAAGGAGACGACCAAGAACCAGCACCTATAGGGAACTGGAAGGCCACCTCCTCATACGACATATACATGGTGGACACCCCCAAAGCAGGGGATGACAACTAAAAAGCGGAGGACGACCCCTCCAAGAAGCAACCCAAGCGCCAACGTCAGCTGCGCCGCTCTAAATCCCGCCAAAGCAAGAACGGCGAATCCGGCACGGGAGACGTCAACACCCCGGACAGCGCCGAAGACATCCCCCTCCAGTAGGACTCGGCGCAGGAGGGCGAAGGAGCCCGCCCTCATGAGAGAGCGGCCGACAGAGAGGTCGAGGACGACAATTATATGCATCCCTCCGAAGACGAGGCAAGCCTCGACGACGACGAATTCGTCGTGCCAGAGGATCCCTTCGAACAAGAGCGTTTCAAACGTAGGCTTATGGCCACAGCAAGCAGCCTCAAGAAAAAACAGCAGCAGCTTAGAGCTGACCAAGACCTGCTAGCCGACAGATGGACTGAAGTCCTGGCGGCCGAAGAGTATAAACTCGAACGCCCCTCGAAAAGTTACCCAAAGCGCAGGCTACTACCCCAACTAGAGGAGGAAGCAACTAAACCTACATCACCAGCGTACGATGCGCCCGATCGGCCACCCCGTGGCCGCGACAGAGAGCCCCCCCGGCCCTCAATCCAAGCCGCACCCGGCGCCGCTCTAAGAGTGCCAGAGCACGGGGAAACGCAACAGACCTGCGAAACCTATTGGAGGATAAGGTAAGGCAAACAAGATCGATCTACGGATCGCGTGGGCGCCCCACATCACGTGATGATAACCGTCACACCAGATATGATAAATACGACCAGGCCGAATACAACAGACCAAGCTCATCCGAGCTGCGTCGCGATATAGCCCAGTACAGGGGCGCCGCACACCCACTATGCTTCACAGACGAAGTAATGGATCAGCAATTCCCTGAGGGTTTTAAGCCCGTAAACATCGAATCATACGATGGCACAACTGATCCCGCGGTATGGATCGAGCATTATCTCTTTCATATCCACATGGCCCGTGGTGATGATCTACACGCCATCAAATACCTCCCGCTCAAGCTTAAAGGACGAGCTCGACATTGGCTTAACAGTCTGCCAGCAGAGTCAATTAGTTGCTGGGAGGACCTGGAATCCGCATTCCTGGACAACTTCCAGGGCACTTATGTGCGGCCACCAGACGCCGATGACCTAAGCCACATAATCCAGCAGCTAGAGGAATCGGCCAGGCAATTCTGGACACGGTTCCTAACCAAGAAAAATCAAATAGTCGACTGTCCGGACGCCGAGGCCCTTGCAGCCTTCAGGCACAACATTCGAGACGAATGGCTTGCCCGGCACCTAGGACAGGAAAAGCCAAAATCTATGGCAGCCCTCACGACACTCATGACCCGCTTCTGCGTGGGCGAAGACAGCTGGCTAGCTCGTAGCAATAACATAACCAAGAGCCCTGGCAATTCGGATACCAAGGACAACAATGGCAGGTCACGTCGCAACAAGCACAAGCGCCGCATTAACGGCGACAATGCTGAGGATATGGCAGTCAATGCCAGATTCAGAGGCTCTAAACCCGGTCAGCGGAAGAAGCCATTCAAAAGAAACCCTCCGGGCCCATCCAACTTATACCGGATACTCGATCGCTCGTGCCAGATACACGGCACCCCCGAACAACCAGCCAACCACACCAACAGGGATTGTTGGGTGTTCAAGCAGGCAGGCAAGTTAAGTGCCGAAACCAGAGACAAGGGGCTGCGTAGCGATGACGAGGAGGAGCCCCGGCCGCCGAACAACAGAGGACAGAAGGGATTCCCCCCGCAAGTGCGAAAGGTGAACATGATATACGCAATGCACATCCCCAAAAGGGAGCGGAAGCATGATCTCAAGGACGTCTATGCGCTGGAGCCAGTCGCCCCAAAGTTCAACCCATGGTCCTCCTGCCCGATCACCTTTGATCGAAGGGACCACCCCACTAGCATCCGTCACGGCGGATTCGCCGCATTGGTCCTAGACCCAATCATTGACGGATTTCACCTCACCAGAGTCCTGATGGACGACGGCAGCAGCCTGAACCTGCTTTATCAGGATACAGTGCGAAAAATGGGTATAGATCCCTCAAGGATTAAACCCACAAAGACAACCTTTAAAGGCGTCATACCAGGTGTAGAAGCCAGCTGTACAGGCTTGGTTACACTCGAAGTGGTCTTCAGATCCCCGGACAATTTCTGAAGTGAGGAGTTAATCTTCGACATAGTCCCATTCCACAGTAGCTATCACGCCCTACTCGGACAAACCGCATTTGCAAAATTCAATGCGGTGCCGCACTATGCATATCTCAAGCTCAAGATGCCAGGCCCTCGCGGAGTCATCACGGTAAATGGAAACACCAAACGCTCTCTCCGAACGCAGGAGCACACAGCGGCCCTGGCGGCGGAAGTACAGAGCAGCCTCTCAAGGCAACTCTCCAATCCGGGTGTTAAACGTCCGGACAACATCAAGCGCGCCCGAAGCAACCTACAACAGAGCAGGCCGGCACGATCCGAGCAAGCATAGCAGTGCGGCCCCAACCCCAGCCCCCGCTAGATGGTGATATCGGTACCACGCGTACATAATTACGCTTTGAAAATACCATGGGCATAAGGGGAGGGGCACAACTACGGCATGCCCAGAATGCGGCTCAACCGCACTTAGGGGCTCCTTATTCCGCCGTTTTCCTTTTTTATTTTTTACACTTTCAGGACCCACCTATTCGGAAGGCCTGTCCGGCAATACACTCGCCGAACACACGATGCAACAGCCAGGGTGAGAACAAGCCGCGTCGAATGTCCAGGTGTCCTCTATAACGAGTTAAATACCTGTTTTTACTTAAAGACCCGCAGCTTGCCCCTGGAGGGGGACATGTCAAATAATCCCATCTCTTGCTTATCGCACTATTTGTATCGTTCTACTTTCATAGCAGCCCTTTTTCATAAATAAGACACAGCTCTTATCCTTTATTGTATTCATCTATTTTTATACATATATGTTCAGTCATGACATTACGCAACCGTACACTTTGGTACGGCCAATACACCAGGGGCTTAAGTACCCCATAACATGGTGTGAGAAGACCGAACACTCTCCTGAGTGCGGCACCCCAAACTTATAACATTATATGCATCGGCTCCGAATCATGTCTTGGGTCAATAGTTGGGTTTGCCCGGCTCCCATGTTTTGGTACCTTACGTTCCGCAATGTTGGCTAAGGTAGCGCTGGGAGAACTACTGCGATTGTGCCCCAGTTGAGCTAAGTTAACACCTCAGTACAGAAAGCTAAAACTGACCGTCATGATAGTGCGAGAGACCGGTCGCTGTTCGCGAGTTTTTTCGAGTCCTTAAAGACTTATGCCGCTTAGAGCGAGGAGCCGGATTTATCTGGCCAAGGTGTGGATAGCACCCCGAACTCGGTCTTCCGAATACTAGGGGCTTCGCCGAAATTTAAAATTACAGAATTCTATGGCTAAGTGAGAGTGATAAAGCATTATAGGTCCGATGGCCTGGTTCATTGTGCTGAGCGCCTCCCTAGATGGACCCAAGAATGGGGACAAGAGCGCTCAGGTTTATCCCGAACACCCCAGCACCCGTGGCATGTGGGTAGAAGCTGACGACTTGCATCTCTCAGATTTGATAAACGGCCGCACAGAAGGTAATATTTTAAATTAACAAGCGTTGCTTAACGCACATGAACAAAGTTTTCAGTGTACAGGATAACAAATGCGAGTCTACTCAAAAATTACATCTTTGGAGCACTCATCCGCCATACGGCGGGCACCCTTCAGGACACCCTTATAATACATCTCGGGCGTGCGATACTCCTTGCTCGGCGGTGGCGCGTCCGTTAAAAGCTTCTCCACGTCCAGCTTGCCCCAGTGCACTTTAGCACGGGCAAGGGCCCGACGGGCACCTTCAATGCAGATGGAGCGCTTGATGACCTCAATCCACGGACACATGTCCACTAGCCGCCGCACCAGACCGAAGTAGCTCCCAGGCATGGCTTCTCTAGGCCACAGCCGAACTACGAGGCCCTTCATGGCCTGTTCGGCCACCTTGTGGAGCTCGACCAGCTGCTTCAGCTGGTCTCTCAGGAGCACCGGATGTTCGGCCTCAGCATACTGAGACCAGAACACCTTTTCCATCGAGCTCCCCTCCTCGGCTCGGTAGAACGCGGCAGCATCAGACACACTACGGGGCAGATCGGCGAACGCTCCTGGAGAGCTCCGTATTCGGGTAAGTAAGAGATAATTTACTTTTACATGCTTGCTTTGCATAAAGAATGCCTTACCCGCTGCTATTTTCTTTATCGCCTCGATCTCCTGGAGGGCCTTCTGGGCTTCGGCCTTAGCGTTTTTGGCATTCTCAAGAGCCAAGGCGAGCTCTGACTCTCGAGTCTTCGAGTCATGCTCCAAACTCTCGTGTTTTTTCACGAGAGCCTGGAGCTCTCGCCGCACCTCCGCCACCCGCGCCTCCTGCTTCTCTCGCTCGGTGCGCTCCAAGGCCGCACTGTTCTCGGCCTTGGACACCGCCTCCTTCAGGGTCGCCACCTCGGTCGTGGCCCCTGCAACATTAAAGTTGGTCCTGTAATTATTTGCAACCAGGTATTTCTATATACATTTACATACGGTATTACATACCCTCCTTGTCCTCGAGCTGCTTCTTGGCACGGCCGAGCTCGTTCTCGGACCGCTCGAGGCTTTCCTTCAATGCATTGACCCCCGCAGTCAGTGCGGCAGAGGTCAGCAGCGCAGCCTGCATTCCCGTATTGACATATTTTTATTAGACTCCTGCATATATCTTTTTAGATCCTCAGCTCGGCTTTTCTTTCCAAACACCAAACTGAGCATCAGGGGCTACCGTCTATGCGGTAACATTTTTATATGTTTTGAATACTTACCTCAAAGCCTGTTAACACACTTGTACAAGCTTCTGTCAGCCCGCTCTTGGCGGACTGAACCTTCTGAATCACCGGACTCATAACAGTGCGGTGTTCTTCATTGATGGAGGCGCCGTTAAGCACCTCCAGCAAATTGTCCGGTGCCTCCGGATGGACGGGGGTCGCCAGCGTCGTAGGCTTGCCCTTCTTATGAAGGCGCCGCCTGTCGGACTCTGGAACTGTTGATGGTTCTGGAGCAGTGTCCGGCCCGGGGCCGGACTTAGATCCCTTTGGGGCTTTACCCCCTTTGGGCCTGGAGTCCGGGAGGTCGCCTTGAGGCGCCTCCAGGACCACCTCCTCCTGGTTCGGTCCCTTTTGGGACTCCACCTCGGCGTCGTCCGCAGGGAGCGGGGAGGAGGCCGCCGGAAGTGAAGCGCTATTCACATCCGACGAATTCAGGGAGCCGCTCGACGAATCGCCGAGCTGAGCTCTGGGCAGACTGCATAATTAAACTCGGCGTCAGAAGCTATCGAATAATAGAGGAGCGCCATAAGTCATTCGGGTATCCGGACACTTACAATTTTGCCAGGGGCTTGACCCTGGATGGCCATTCCTCCCCGCCGTCTTTGGCATCGGAGGCGTAGTACGGCAGAAGGGTCTTCCCCTTCTTGGACCCTCCGGCCTCCCCAGTTGGGACGGCCTTCCTTTTCTTTCCTCCCCCCGTTGGAGGGGAAGAGGCTTCTTCTTCTTCCTCCTCCTCGTCTTCAGAGGCGGAGGGTGCTTCGGGGTTGTCCGGCAATGAATCCGACACCACCAGGCGCCGGGAGCTCTTTCGAGTCCCTGTGGCCTTCTTCTTGGCCTTCTTCTCCGGCACCACGTGAGGTGCCGGAGCCAGCATCTTGGTTAGACGAGCATCCGCTGGGTCTTCGGGCAAAGGAGCCGGACAGTTGATCTGCCCGGCCTTCTTCTGCCAGTCCTGTTGAAAGGGACGGGAGTTTAGATCCCGCATGGAGTCAAACTATGTAAAACAAGTACCCCGTAATGGGAAAATTAAGCTCACCGCGCTAGCTTGGCGCTTGGCGCAGAATCCGCGATCCTCGGTGACGGGAGGGGAGACCTCGGAGCTCTTGAATAGCACCTTCCAGGCGTCCTCGTGCTTTGTGCCGAAGAACCGGGACAGAGTCTGGTGCTGGGCCGGGTCGAACTCCCACAAGTTGAAAGCCCGTCGTTGACACGGGAGAATCCGGCGGAAGAGCATGACCTGGACTACGGTGACAAGCTTAACCTTCCTGCCGATCAGGTCCTTGATGCAGGTTTGAAGTCCGGTCACTTCTGCTGAATTACCCCACAACAGGCCCGTCTCTTTCCAAGATGTGAGCCATGTGGGGATGCCAGATCGGAATTCGGGGGCCGCTGCCCATTTAGGGTCACGCGGCTCGGTGATATAGAACCACCCCGACTGCCACCCTTTGATGGTCTCTACGAAGGCGCCCTCGAGCCATGTAATGTTGGCTATTTTGCCCACCATGGCGCCTCCGCACTCCGCTTGGTGGCCGCCCACGACCTTCGGCTTGACGCTGAAGATCTTCAGCCACATGCCAAAGTGGGGCTGGATGCGGAGGAATGCCTCACACACGATGATGAACGCCGAGATGTTGAGGATGAAGTTTGGGGCCAGATCGTGGAAGTCCAGGCCATAGTAGAACATGAGCCCCCGGACGAACAGGTGAAGAGGAAAGCCCAGTCCGCGGAGGAAATGGGGGAGAAATACCACCCTCTCATGGGGCCTGGGGGTGGGGATGAGTTGCCCCCCGCCTGGAAGCCGGTGCGCGATGTCGTCAGACAAGTATCCGGCCTTCCTCAACTTTTTGATTTGCCCCTCCGTGACGGAGGAGGCCATCCATCTACCTCCCGCTCCGGACATGATTGGAGAAGGTTGAGGTGGCAAGTGCGGACTTGGGCGTTGGAGCTCGAGTGCGCAGGGACGGATAAGCAAAGGGAGGAAGAAGGCGTAAATGGAAAGGGTATATCCTTATCCCCTTATATGGGCGGTCGAAACTACAAGCCCCACCTGCCTAATAAAACTCGCTTATCTCCCAAGCGCCGCGATTAATGGTGTAGTTGGGTTATCCACGCCCGTATTGATGAGAAATCCGGAATAAGGGGACACGATCTCTGCTTTGACAAGACATGCCAAGGAAACCGCCTCGCTAAACGCGCTGAGGTGGAATAGTAAAACGATTCGAATAAAAGCCTGGCCGTGGCATGATGTCACGCTGCAGAGTACGTCAGCGGATTAGATTGGTGTAAATATTATTCTCTCTACGGTGGCATGTGGAACTTATTTTGCAGAGCCGGACACTATCCTTGTGTTCAACATCTTCTATGAAGTATCCGGAGGAGGAACCCGCCTTCTAATGCCGAAGACAATTTGCGCGCCGGACTCGTCGTCATTGAAGCCTGGTTCAGGGGCTACTGAGGGAGTCCTGGATTAGGGGGTGTCCGGATGGCCAGACTATGACCTTTGGCCGGACTCCCGGACTATGAAGATACAAGATTGAAGACCTCGTCCCGTGTCCGGATGGGACTTTCCTTGGCGTGGAAGGCAAGCTTGGCGATACGATATGAAGATCTCCTCCCATTGTAACCGACTTTGTGTAACCCTAGCCCTCTCCGGTGTCTATATAAACCGGAGAGTTTTAGTCCGTAGGACGAACAACAATCATAGCATAGGCTAGCTTCTAGGGTTTAGACACTCTGATCTCGTGGTAGATCAACTCTTGTAATACCATACCATCAATATTAATCAAGCAGGAGTAGGGTTTTACCTCCACCGAGAGGGCCTGAACCTAGGTAAAAACATCGTGTCCCTTGTCTCCTGTTACCATCCGCCTAGACGCACAGTTCGGGACCCCCTACCCGAGATCCGCCGGTTTTGACACCGACACTCATCACTATAAGCCTTGCAAGCAATGTGATTAATGAGTTAGTTGTGGGATGAAGCATTACGGAATGAGTAAAGAGACTTGCTGGTAATGAGATTGAACTAGGTACGATGATACCGACGATCAAATCTCGGGCAAGTAACATACCGATGACAAAGGGAACAACGTATGTTGTTATGTGGTTTGACTGATAAAGATCTACGTAGAATATATAGGAACCAATATGAGCATCCAGGTTCCACTATTGGTTATTGATCGGAGATGTGTCTCGGTCATGTCTACATAGTTCTCGAACCCGTAGGGTCCGCGCGCTCAACGTTTGATGATGATTTGTATTATGAGTTATGTGTTTGGATGACCGGAGTTTGTTTGGAGTCCCGGATGAGATCACCGACGTGACGAGGAGTCTCAAAATGGTCAAGACGTAAAGATTGATATATTAGAAGGCTATATTCGGACATCAGAATGGTTCCGGAGAAGTTCTGGTATTTTCTGAAGTACCAGGAGGTTGTCAGAACCCCCCGGCAAGTTGTTGGGCCTTAGTGGGAAGAGATGGTAGCGGCCAGGAGTCATCATCACCGTCGTCACACCGTCGCGCTGACGGAACTAACCCTCGTCCTCAACTGGATCAAGAGCATGAGGGACGTCATCGAGCTGAACTTGTGCTGAACGCGGAGGTGTCGTACGTTTGATACTTGGATTGGTTGGATCACGAAGACGTTCGACTACATCAATCACGTTACTAAACGCTTCTGCTTTTGGTATACGAGGGTACGTGGACACACTCTCCCGTCTCGTTGCTATGCATCTCCTAGATAGATCTTGCGTGATCATAGGAAATTTTTGAAATACTACATTCCCCAACAGTGGCATCCGAGTCAGGTTTATGCATAGATGTTTTATGCACGAGTAGAACACAAAGAGTTGTGGGCGATAATAGTCATACTGCTTACCACCAACGTCTTAATTTGATTCTGCGGTATTGTTGGATGAAGCAGCCCAGACCGACATTACATGACCGCGTTCATGAGACTGGTTCTACCGACGTGCTTTTGCACATAGGTGGCTGGCGGGTGTCTGTTTCTCCAACTTTAGTTGAATCAAGTTTGACTACTGCCGGTCCTTGTTGAAGGTTAAAACAACACACTTGACGAAAAATCGTTGTGGTTTTGATGCGTAGGTAAGAACGGTTCTTGCTAGAAGCCCATAGCAACCACGTAAAATTTGCACCAACAAAGTAGAGTATGTCTAACTTGTTTTTGCAGGGCTTGTTGTGATGTGATATGGTCAAGACATGTGATGTCTACTACACAACCTTCTTCTTGTAGACGTTGTTGGGCCTACAAGTGCACAGGTTTGTAGGACAGTAGCAAATTTCCCTCAAGTGGATGACCTAAGGTTTATCAATCCGTAGGAGGCGTAGGATGAAGATGGTCTCTCTCAAACAACCCTGCAACCAAATAACAAAGAGTCTCTTGTGTCCCCAACACACCCAATACAATGGTAAATTGTATAGGTGCACTAGTTCGGTGAAGAGATGGTGATACGAGTGAAAAATAGATAGTAGATAAAGGTATTTGTAATCTGAAATAATAAAAACAGTAAGGTAGCGAGCGATAAAAGTGAGCGTAAACGGTATTGCAATGATAGGAAACAAGGCCTAGGGTTCATACTTTCACTAGTGCAAGTTCTCTCAACAATAATAACATAGATAGATCATATAACAAGCCCTCAACATGCAACAAAGAGTCACTCCAAAGCCACTAATAGCGGAGAACGAACAAAGAGATTATGGTAGGGTACGAAACCACCTCAAAGTTATTCTTTCGGATCAATCTATTCAAGAGTTCGGACTAGAATAACACCTTAAGACACAAATCAACCAAGACCCTAATGTCACCTAGATACTCCATTGTCACTTCAAGTATCCGTGGGCATGATTATAAGATATGCATCACACAATATCAGATTCATCTATTCAACCAACACAAAGTACTTCAAAGAGTGTCCCAAAGTTTCTAACAGAGAGTCAAGAACGTGTGCCAACCCCTATGCATAGGTTCATGGGCGGAACCCGCAAGTTGGTCACCAAAACATACATCAAGAGGCACATGATATCCCATTGTCACCACAGTTAAGCACGGCAAGACATACATCAAGTGTTCTCATAAAAGACTCAATTCGATAAGATAACTTCAAAGGGAAAACTCAATTCATCACAAGAGAGTAGAGGGGGAGAAACATCATAAGATCCAACTACAATAGCAAAGCTCGGGATACATCAAGATCGTGCCATAGAGGGAACACGAGAGAGAACACGAGAGAGAGAGATCAAACACATAGCTACTGCCCCGAGGGTGAACTACTCCCTCCTCGTCATGGAGAGCGCCGGGATGATGAAGATGGCCACCGGTGAAGGATCCCCCTCCGGCAGGGTGCCGGGAAGGGCTCCTGAGAGGTTTTTGGTGGCTACAGAGGCTTGCGGCGGCGGAACTCCCGAACTATCTTCTCGGTGGATGTTTTTAGGGTACGTGGGACTATATAGGCGAAAGAAGTCGGACGGGGGGTGCTCGAGGGGTCCACGAGACAGGGAGCGTGGCCTGTGGGGGGGCGCCCCTATCTCCTGGGCTCCTCGAGGATCTTCTGACTTGATCTCCAAGCCTCCAGGATGATATTCTTCCAAAAAATCACGATGCCGAAGGTTTTGTTCCGTTTGGACTCCGTTTGATATTCCTTTTCTTCGAAATACTGAAACAGGCAATAAAACAGCAATATGGGTTGGGCCTCCGGTTAATAGGTTAGTCCCAAAAGTAATATAAAAGTGTATAATAAAGCCCATAATCATTCAAAACAGATAATAATATAGCATGGAACAATCAAAAATTATAGATACGTTGGAGACGTATCAAGCATCCCCAAGCTTAATTCCTGCTCGTCCTCGAGTAGGTAAATGATAAAAACAGAATTTTTTATGTGGAATGCTCCCTAGCATGATTCTCAATGTAATTTTCTTTATTGTGGCATGAATGTTCAGATCCAAATGATACAAGATAAAAGCTTATAAAACATAAAAATAATAATGCTTCAAAGCATACTAACAAATAATCATGTCATATAAAAATAGCATAGCCAAAGAAAGCTTATCCCTACAAAATCATATAGTTAGGTCATGCTTCATTTTCATTACACAAAATACTCCCATCATGCACAACCCCAATGACGAGCCGAGCAATTGTTTCATACTTATTAACGCGCTTCAGCTTTTTCAACTCTTACGCAATACATGAGCGCAAGCCATGGACATAGCACTATGGTGGTAAATGGTGGTGGTTGTGAGGACAAAAAGAGGGAGAAGATAATCTCACATCAACTACGCGTATCAACGAGCTACGGAGATGCCCATAAATAGATATCAATGTGAGTGAGTAGGGATTGCCATGCAATGGATGCACTAGAGCTATAAATGTATGAAAGCTCAACAAAAAGAACTAAGTGGGTGTGCATCCAACTCGCTTGCTCACGAAGACCTAGGGCATTTTGAGGAAGCCCATCATTGGAATATACAAGCCAAGTTCTATAATGAAAAATTCCCACTTAGTATGAAAGTGACAACATAGGAGACTCTCTATCACGAAGATCATGGTGCTACTTTGAAGCACAAGTGTGGAAAAAGAGATAGTAGCATTGTCCCTTCTCTCATTTTTTTCTTTTTCTTCATTCTTTTTCTTTCTTTATTTTTTATTTTTTCCCTTTTTTGGGTGGGCTTCTTTGGCCTCTTTTATTTTTATAAAGTCCGAAGTCTCATCCCGACTTGTGGGGGAATCATAGTCTTCATCATTCTTTCCTCACTGGGACAATGCTCTAATAATGAAGATCGTCACACTTTTATTGATTTACAACTCAAGAATTACAACTCATAGCTAGAACAAGATATGACTCTATATGAATGCCTCTGGCGGTGTACCGGGATATGCATTGAATCAAGAGCGACATGTATGAAAATTATGAAGGTGGCCTTGCCACAGATACGATGTCAACTACATGATCATGCAAAGAGCAACATGACAATGATGAAACGTGTCATAATAAACGAAACGGTGGAAAGTTGCATGGCAATATATCTCGGAATGGCTATGGAAATGCCATAATAGGTAGGTATGGTGGTTGTTTTGAGGAAGGTAAATAATGGGTTCAATACCGGCGAAAGTTGCGCGGTAATAAGAGAGGCTAGCAAAGTGGAAGGATGAGTGTGCGTATATCCATGGACTCACATTAGTCATAAATAACTCATATACTTATTACAAAAGTCTACTTAGCCCTCGAAGCAAAGTACTACTACGCATGCCCCAAGAGGGATAGATTGGTAGGAAAAGACCATCGCTCGTCCCCGACTGCCACTCATAAGGAAGACAATCAAAAGAGCACCTCATGCAACAAATTTGTCACACAAATTTTACCGTACGTGCATGCTACGGGACTTGCCAACTTCAACAAAAGTATTTCTCAATTTCATAATTACCCACTAGCATGACTCTAACATTACTACCTTTATATCTCAAAACAATTATCAAGCAACATATTGACCATAGCATCCAATTCACTTCCTATGATAGTTTTCATTCAAATTACCATGCTGTTTAAGACTCTCAAAATAATATAAGTGAAGAATGAGAGTTCATTAATTTCTACAAAATAAAACCACCGCCGTGCTCTTAAAAAGATATAAGTGAAGTACTAGAGCAAATGACAAACTACTCCAAAAGATACAAGAGAAGATCAAAGAGTAGCTAAATGATTATGCAACTATGCGAAGACTCTCTCTCAATAAAGAATTTCAGATCTTGGTATTGTATTCAAGCAGCAAGAAAAACAAAATAAAATGACAATGCAAGGAAAGCACAACTCATGTGAAGAAGCAAAAACTTAGGCTCAACCGATACTAACCGATAGTTGTTGAAGAAGAAAGGTTGGATGCCTACCGGGGCATCCCCAAGCTTAGATGCTTGAGACTTCTTGAAATATTATCTTGGGGTGCCTTGGGCATCCCCAAGCTGGAGCTTTTGTGTCTTCTTAATTCCTCTCATATCATGGTTTCTCTTTTTATCAAAAGCTTCATTCACAACAAACTCAACAAGAACTCGTGAGATAGGTTAGTATAAACCAATGCAAAACCTTACATCTTCTACTGTAACAAATCACTAAGATTATTATTCAACATTGCATACTAAATGTCTCTGCATATTTAATACTCCTATCCTCAAATAGAATCATTAGACAAGCAAACATATCCAAACAATGCAACTATAACAGCAATCTGCCAAAACAGTACAGTATGTAAACAATGCAAGAGTATCAATACTTCCCTGACTCCAAAAATTATGAACTAAAATTCCCACTGTAATAAATTTATCAGATCTCAATATGAAAAACGATTCAACGTTATACCATTCTCTGACTTTTCTAGGGAATTTTTGTAACAGCGGTAAACTTTCTGTTTTCAAACAGCAACATGTATACTAGCAAAATAAGCATCGCGAAGGCTATCCTTGACTTTTTTATTGAAACTAAAGGTGAAAAACATCATTCTAGCTAACAGCAAGTAAAAACTAGCAAAATAAAATGACACTCCAAGCAAAACACATATCATGTGGCGAATAAAAATATAGCTCCAAGTAAAGTTACCGATGAACAAAGACGAAAGAGGGGATGCCCTCCGGGGCATCCCCAAGCTTAGGATCTTGGTTGTCCTTGAATATTACCTTGGGGTGCCTTGGGCATCCCCAAACTTAGGCTCTTGCCACTCCTTATTCCATAGTCCATCGAATCTTTTACCCAAAATTTGAAAACTTCAACCACACAAAACTTACACAAAACTCGTAAGCTCCGTTAGTATAAGAAAATAAATCACCACTTAGGTACTGTCATGAACTCATTCTAAATTCATATTGGTGTTAAACCTACTGTATTCCAACTTATCTATGGTTCATACCACTTAATACTAGCCATAGATGCATCAAAATAAGCAAACAACACATAGAAAACAGAATCTGTCAAAAACAGAACAGTCTGTAGTAATCTGTATCAAACGTATACTTATTGAACTCAAAAAATTCTGAAATAAATTGCTGGACCGGAGTACTTTGTCTATTAATCATATGAAAAAAGAATCAACCTAATATCACTCTCTGGTAAATAATGGCAGCTAATCTCGTGAGCGCAAAAGTTTCTGTTTTCTACAGCATGATCATAAAGACTTCACCCAAGTCTTCCCAAAGGCTCTACTTAGCACTTTATTGAACCAAAAGCTATAAAACATGATTACTACAGTAGCATAATCATGTGGACACACAAAAACAGTAAGGGTAAATATTGGGTTGTCTCCCAACAAGCGCTTTTCTTTAATGCCTTTCTAGTTAGGCATGATGATGACAATGATGCTCACACAAAAGATTTGGGATTGCATCATGAAGAATATGACTAGCACATTTAAGTCTAAACCACTTCCTATGCATAGGAATTTTGTGAGGAAACAACTTACGGTAACAATAATCAACTAGCATAGGAAGGCAAAACAAGCATAGCTTCAAGATTTTCAACACGTAGAGAGGAAACTTGATATTATTGCAATTCCTACAAGCATAAGTTCCTCATAATAATTTTCAATAGCATCATGAATGAATTCAACAATATAACCAGCACCTAAAGCATTCTTTTCATGATCTACTAGCATAGAAAATTTACTACTCTCCACATGACCAAAATTCTTCTCATGAATAATAGTGGGAGCAAACTCAACAAAATAACTATCAAGTGAGGCATACTCCAATTGAAAACTAAAATCATGATGACAAGTTTCATGGTTATCATTATTCTTAATAGCATACAAGTTATCACAATAATCATCATAGATAGCAACTTTATTCTTATAATCAATTGGAACCTCTTCCGAAATAGTGGAATCATCACTAAATAAAGTTGACACTCTTCCAAATCCAATTTCATGTTCATCACAATAAGATTCAACATCCTCCAAAATAGTGGGATCACTACTTCCTAAAGTTGACACTCTTCCAAACCCACTTTCATCAATATAATCATCATAAATAGGAGGCATGCTTTCATCATAACAACTTTGCATATCAAAACTTGGGGGAAAAATATCATATTCATCAAACATAGCTTCCCCAAGCTTGTGGCTTTGCATATCATTAGCATCATGGATATTCAAGGAATTCATAGTAACAACATTGCAATCATGATCATCATTCAAATATTTATTGCCAAACATTCTAATTCATTCTTCTTCTAGCACTTGAGCACAATTTTCCTTACCATCATACTCACGAAAGATATTAAAAAGAGGAAGCGTACGAGACAAACTTAAATCCATTTTTTGTAGTTTTATTTTATAAACTAAACTAGTGATAAAACAAGAAACAAAAAAATTCGATTGCAAGAAAGATATACCTTCAAGCGCTAACCTCCCCGGCAACGGCGCCAGAAAAGAGCTTGATGTCTACTAGACAACCTTCTTCTTGTAGACGTTGTTGGTCCTGCAAGTGCACAGGTTTGTAGGACAGTAGCAAATTTCCCTCAAGTGGATGACTTAAGGTTTATCAATCCGTAGGAGGCGTAGGATGAAGATGGTCTCTCTCAAACAACCCTGCAACCAAATAACAAAGAGTCTCTTGTGTCCCCAACACACCCAATATAATGGTAAATTGCATAGGTGCACTAGTTCGGCGAAGAGATGGTGATACGAGTGCAAAATAGATACTAGATAAAGGTATTTGTAATCTGAAATAATAAAAACAGCAAGGTAGCGAGCGATAAAAGTGAGCATAAATGGTATTGCAATGATAGGAAACAAGGCCTAGGGTTCATACTTTCACTAGTGCAAGTTCTCTCAACAATAATAACATAGATAGATCATATAACAAGCCCTCAACATGCAACAAAGAGTCACTCCAAAGCCACTAATAGCGCAGAAAAAACAAAGAGATTATGGTAGGGTACGAAACCACCTCAAAGTTATTCTTTCAGATCAATCTATTCAAGAGTTCGTACTAGAATAACACCTTAAGACACAAATCAACCAAAACCCTAATGTCACCTAGATACTCCATTGTCACTTCAAGTATCTGTGGGCATGATTATAAGATATGCATCACGCAATATCAGATTCATCTATTAAACCAACACAAAGTACTTCAAAGAGTGTCCCAAAGTTTCTAACAGAGAGTCAAGAACGTGTGCCAACCCCTATGCATAGGTTCATGGGCGGAACCCGCAAGTTGGTCACCAAAACAAACATCAAGAGGCACATGATATCCCATTGTCACCACAAATAAGCACGACAAGACATACATCAAGTGTTCTCACAAAAGACTCAATCCGATAAGATAACTTCAAAGGGAAAACTCAATTCATCACAAGAGAGTAGAGGGGGGGAAACATCATAAGATCCAACTACAATAGCAAAGCTCGGGATACATCAAGATCGTGCCATAGAGGGAACATGAGAGAGAGAGAGATCAAACACATAGCTACTGGTACATACCCTTAGCCCCGAGGGTGAACTACTCCCTCCTCGTCATGGAGAGCGCCGGGATGATGAAGATGGCCACCGGTGAAGGATCCCCCCTCCGGCAGGGTGCCAGGAAGGGCTCCCGAGAGGTTTTTGGTGGCTACAGAGGCTTGCGGCGGCGGAACTCCCGATCTATCTTCTTTGTGGATGTTTTTAGGGTACATGGGACTATATAGGCGAAAGAA
>NC_041385.1:105519721-105541273 GCF_002162155.2 Triticum dicoccoides
GGGGGGTGCTCGAGGGGTCCACGAGACAGGGGGCACGCCCTGTAGGGGGGGGCTATCTCCTGGGCTCCTCGAGGATCTTCTGACTTGATCTCCAAGCCTTCGGGATGATATTCTTCCAAAAAATCACGATGCCGAAGGTTTCATTCCGTTTGGACTCCGTTTGATATTCCTTTTCTTAAAAATAGTGAAACAGGTAATAAAACAGCAATATGGGCTGGGCCTCTGGTTAATAGGTTAGTCCCAAAAGTAATATAAAATTGTATAATAAAGCCCATAATCATTCAAAACAGATAATAATATAGCATGGAACAATCAAAAATTATAGATACGTTGGAGACATATCAACATGATGTGATTTAAATTGTTTATGAGATGATCATGTTTTGTAACAGAGTTATCGGCAACTGGCAGGAGCCATATGGTTGTCGCTTTATTGTATGCAATGCAATCGCCATGTAATTGCTTTACTTTATCACTAAGCAGTAGCGATAGTCGTAGAAGCAATAGTTGGCGAGATGACAATGATGCTACGATGGAGATCAAGGTGTTGCAACGGTGACGATGGAGATCATGATGATGCTTCGGTGATGGAGATCATAAGCACAAGATGATGATGGCCATATCATTCACATATTTTGAATTTATGTGATGTTTATCTTTTATGCATCTTATTTTGCTTAGTTCGGCGGTAACATTATAAGATGATAACTTACTAAATTTCAAGGTATAAGTGTTCTCCCTGAGTATGCGCCATTGCTACAGTTCGTCGGGCCGAGACACCACGTGATGATCGGGTGTGATAAGCTCTACATTCACATACAATGGGTGCAAGCCAGTTTTGCACACGCAGAATACTCGGGTTAAACTTGACGAGCCTAGCATATGCAGATATGGCCTCGGAACACTGAGACCGAAAGGTCGAACATGAATCATATAGTAGATATGATCAACATTGTGATGTTCACCATTGAAAACTACTCCATCTCACGTGATGATCGGACATGGTTTAGTTGATTTGGATCACGTGATCATTTAGATGACTTGATAAGTGGGAGTTCTTAAGTAATATGATTAATTGAACTTTAATTTATCATGAACTTAGTCCTGATAGTTATTTTGCATGTCCATGTTATTGTAGATTAATGGCCCGTGCTACCGTTCCTTTGAATTTTAATGCGTTCCTACAGAAAGCTAAGTTGAAAGATGATGGTAGCAATTACACTACTGGGTCCGTAACTTGAGGATTATCCTCATTGCTGCATAGAAGAATTACGTCCTCGAAGCACCGCTAGGTGCAAGTCCTGTTGAAGACGCAACTGTGGACGTTAGGAATGTCTGGCAGAGCAAAACTGATGACTACTCGATAGTTCAGTGTGCCATGCTTTACGGCTTAGAATCGGGACTTCAAAGACGTTTTGAACGTCATGGAGCATATGAGATGTTCCAAGAGTTGAAGTTAATTTTTCAAGAAAGTGCCTGAGTTGAGAGATATGAAGTCTCCAACAAGTTCTATAGCTGCAAAATGGAGGAGAATAGTTCTATCAGTGAACACATACTTAGAATGTCTGGGTACCATAACCACTTAACTCAGCTGGGAGTTAATCTTCCTGATGATAGTGTCATTAACAGAGTTCTTCAATCACTGCCACCAATATATAAAGGCTTCGTGATGAACTATAATATGCAAGGGATGAACAAGACAATTCCCGAGCTCTTCGCGATGCTAAAAGCTGCGGAGGTAGAAATCAAAAAGGAGCATCAAGTGTTGATGGTCAACAAGACCACTAGTTGCAAGAAAAAGGGCAAAGGAAAGAAGGGGAACTTCAAGAAGAATTGCAAGAAAGTTGATGCTCAGGATAAGAAACCCAAGTCTGGACCTAAGCTTGAAACTGAGTGCTTCTACTGCAAAGGGACTGGTGACTGGAAGCGGAACTGCCCCAAATATTTGGCGGATAAGAAGAGTGGCAAAGTGAAAGGTATATTTGATATACATGTTATTGATGTGTACCTTACTAATGCTCGTAGTACTGCCTGGGTATCTCATACTGGTTCTGTTGCTCATATTTGCAACTCGAAACAGGGGCTATGGATTTAACGAAGATTGGCTAAGGATGAGGTGACGATGCGCGTCGGTAATGGTTCCAAGGTCGATGTGATCGCTGTCAGCACGCTACCTCTACATCTACCTTCGGGGTTAGTTTTAGACCTGAATAATTGTTATTTGGTGCTAGCGTTGAGCTTGAACATTATATCTGGATCTTGTTTGATGTGAGATGGATATTCATTTAAATCAGAGAATAATGGTTGTTCTATTTATATGAGTAATATCTTTTATGGTCATGCACCCTTGCTGAGTGGTCTATTTTTGTTGAATCTCGATCGTGGTGATGCACATGTTCATAATATTGAAGCCAAAATATGCAAAGTTGATAATGATAGTGCAACTTATTTGTGGCACTTCTATTTAGGTCATATTGGTGTAAAGCGCTTGAAGAAACTCCATGATGATCTTTTGGAATCACTTGATTATGAATCACTTGGTGCTTGCGAACCATGCCTCATGGGCAAGATGTCTAAAACTCCGTTCTCCGGAACAATGGAACGAGCTACTGACTCATTGGAAATAATACATACCGATGTATGCGGTCCAATGAGTGTTGAGGCTCATGGCGGGTATCGTTATTTTCTTACCTTCATAGATGATTTGAACATATATGGGTATATCTACTTAATGAAGCATAAGTCTAAAACGTTTGAAAAGTTCAAAGAATTTCATAGTGAAGTGGAAAACCATCATAACAAGAAAATAAAGTTTCTACGATCTGATCGTGGAGGCGAATATTTGAGTTATGATTTTGGTCTTCATTTGAAACAATGTGGAATAGTTTCACAACTTACGCCACCTGGAACACCACAGCGTAATGGTCTGTCCGAACATCGTAACCGTACTTTATTGGATATGGTCCGATCTATGATGTCTCTTACTGATTTACCACTATAGTTCTGGGGTTATGCTTTAGAGACGACTGCATTCACGTTAAATAGAGCACCATCAAAATCCGTTGAGATGACGTCTTATGAACTGTGGTTTGGCAAGAAACCAAAGTTGTCGTTTCTTAAAGTTTGGGGTTGCGATGCTTATGTGAAAAAGCTTCAACCTAATAAGCTCGAACCCAAATCGGGGAAGTGCGTCTTCATAGGATACCCAAAGGAAACTGTTGGGTACACCTTCTATCACAGATCCAAAGGCAAGATATTCGTTGCTAAGAATGGATCCCTTCTAGAGAAGGAGTTTCTCTCGAAAGAAGTGAGTGGGAGGAAAGTAGAGCTTGATGAGGTAATTGTACCTTCTCCCGAATTGGAAAGTAGTTCATCACAGAAATTAGTTCTAGTGATTACTACACCAATTAGTGAGGAAGCTAATGATGATGATCATGAAACTTCAGATCAAGTTACTATAGAACCTCGTAGGTCTTCCAGAGTACGGTACGCACCAGAGTGGTACGGTAATCCTATTCTGGAAGTCATGTTACTAGACCATGATGAACCTACGAACTACGAGGAAGCGATGATGAGCCCAGATTCCGTGAAATGGCTTGAGGCCATGAAATATGAGATGGGATCCATGTATGAGAACAAAGTGTGGACTTTGATGGATTTTCCCGATGATCGACAAGCCATAGAAAATAAATGGATCTTCAAGAAGAAGACTGGTGCTGACGGTAATGTTACTATTTACAAAGCTCGACTTGTTGCGAAAGGTTTTCAACAAGTTCAAGGAGTTGACTACGATGAGAATTTCTCACCCGTAGTGATGCTTAACTCTGTCCGAATCATGTTATCAATTGCCGCATTTCATGATTATGAAATTTGGCAGATGGATGTCAAAATTGCATTCCTGAATAGATTTCTGGAAGAATAGTTGTATATGATGCAACCAAAAGGTTTTGTCGATCCAAAGGGTGCTATCAAAGTGTGCAAGCTCCAGCGATCCATTTATGGACTGGTGCAAGCCTCTCGGAGTTGGAATAAATGTTTTGATAGTGTGATCAAAGCATATGGTTTTATACAGACTTTTGGAGAAGCCTGTATTTACAAGAAAGTGAGTGGGAGCTCTATAACATTTCTAATATTATATGTGGATGACATATTGTTGATTGGAAATGATATAGAATTTATGGATAGCATAAAAGGATACTTGAATAAGAGTTTTTCAATGAAAGACCTCGGTGAAGCTGCTTACATATTGGGCATCAAGATCTATAGAGATAGATCAAGACGCTTAATTGGACTTTCACAAAGAACATACCTTGATAAAGTTTTGAACAAGTTCAAAATGGATCAGTGAAAGAAAGTGTTCTTGCCTGTGTTACAAGGTGTGAAGTTGAGTCAGACTCAAATCCCGACCACTGCAGAAGATAGAGAGAAAATGGAAGTCATTCCCTATGCTTCAGCCATAGGTTCTATCATGTATGCAATGTTGTGTACCAGACCTGATGTGTGCCTTGCTATAAGTATAGTAGAGAGGTACCAAAGTAATCCATGAGTGGAGCACTGGACATCGGTCAAGAACATCTTGAAATACCTGAAAAGGACTAAGGATATCTTTCTCGTTTATGCGGGTGACAAAGAGCTCATCGTAAATGGTTACGCCGATGCAAGATTTGACACTGATCCGGATGACTCTAAGCCGCAAACCGGATACGTATTTTTATTGAATGGAGGAGCTGTCAGTTGGTGCAGTTCCAAGCAGAGCATCATGGCGGGATCTACGTGTGAAGTAGAGTACATAGCTGCTTCGAAAGCAACAAATGAAGGAGTCTGGATGAAGGAGTTCATATCCGATCTAGGTGTCATACCTAGTGCATCGGGTCCAATGAAAATCTTTTGTGACAATACTGGTGCAATTTCCTTGGCAAAGGAATCCAGATTTCACAAGAGATTCAAACACATCAAGAGACGCTTCAATTCCATCCAGCATCAAGATGTGGAGGGAGACATAGAGATTTGCAAGATACATAAGGATTTGAATGTGGCAGACCCGTTGACTAAGCCTCTTCCACAAGAAAAACATGATCAGCACCAAGACTCCATGGGTGTTAGAATCATTATTGTGCAATCTAGATTATTGACTCTAGTGCAAGTGGGAGACTGAAGGAAATATGCCCTAGAGGCAATAATAAAGTTGTTATTTATATTTCCTTATATCATGATAAATGTTTATTATTCATGCTAGAATTGTATTAACTAGAAACTTAGTACATGTGTGAATACATAGACAAAACATAGTGTCCCTAGTATGCCTCTACTTGACTAGCTCGTTAATCAAATATGGTTATGTTTCCTAACCATAGACATGTGTTGTCATTTGATAAACGGGATCACATCATTAGGAGACTGATGTGATGGACAAGACCCATCCGTTAGCTTAGCATTATGATCGTTGCAGCTTCATTTCTACTGCTTTCTTCATGACTTATACATGTTCCTCAGACTATGAGATTATGCAACTCCCGAATATCAGAGGAACACCTTGTGTGCTATCAAACATCAGAACGTAAATGTGTGATTATAAAGATGCTCTATAGGTGTCTCTGAAGGTGTTTGTTGGGTTGGCATAGATCGAGATTAGGATTTGTCACTCCGTGTTTCGGAGAGGTATCTCTGGGCCCTCTCGGTAATGCTCATCACTATAAGCCTTGCAAGCAATGTGACTAATGAGTTAGTTGCAGGATGAAGCATTACGGAACGAGTAAAGAGACTTGCCGGTAACGAGATTGAACTAGGTATGATGATACCGGCGATCAAATCTCGGGCAAGTAACATACCAATGACAAAGGAAACAACGTATGTTGTTATGTGGTTTGACTGATAAAGATCTTCATAGAATATGTAGGAACCAATATGAGCATCCAGGTTCCGCTATTGGTTATTGATCGGAGATGTGTCTCAGTCATGTCTACATAGTTCTCGAACCCGTAGGGTCTACACGCTTAACGTTCGATGACAATTTGTATTATGAGTTATGTGTTTTGATGACCGAAGTTTGTTCGGAGTCCCAGATGAGATCACGGATGTGACGAGGAGTCTCGAAATGGTCGAGAAGTATAGATTGATATATTGGAAGGCTATATTCGGACATCGGAATGGTTTCGGAGAAGTTCGGGTATTTTTGGAGTACCGGGAGGTTATTGGAACCCACCTGATGAGTTGTTGGGCCTTAGTGGGCCTTAATGGGAAGAGGAGGCAATGGCCAGGAGGTTGTGCCCCCCTCCACAGTTACACACCTCGATCATATCACCGTAGTGCTTAAGTGAAGCCGTGCACCGGTAACATCATTATCACCGTCGCCACACCGTCGTGCTGATGGAACTCACCCTCGTCCTCAACTGGATCAAGAGCATGATGGACATCATCGAGCTGAACATGTGTTGAACGTAGTGCCATACCTTTACTTGGATCGGTTGGATCACGAAGATGTTCGACTACATCAACCGCGTTACTAAACTCTTCCGCTTTCGGTCTACGAGGGTACGTGGACACACTCTCTTGTCTCCTTGCTATGCATCTCCTAGATAGATCTTGCGTGATCATAGGAAATTTTTGAAATACTACATTCCCTGACAGTGGCATCCGAGCCAGGTTTATGCATAGATATTTTATGCACGAGTAGAACACAAAGAGTTGTGGGTGATAATAGTCATACTGCTTACCCCCAACGTCTTAATTTGATTCAGCGGTATTGTTGGATGAAGCGGCCCGGACCGACATTACATGACCGTGTTCATGAGACTGGTTCTACCGACGTGCTTTTTCACATAGGTGGCTGGCGGGTGTCTGTTCATCCAACTTTAGTTGAATCAAGTTTGACTACGACCCGTCCTTGTTGAAGGTTAAAACAACACACTTGAGGAAAAATCGTTGTGGTTTTGATGCGTAGGTAAGAATGGTTCTTGCTAGAAGCCCGTAGCAGCCACGTAAAATTTGCAACAACAAAGTAGAGGACGTCTAACTTGTTTTTGCAGGGCTTGTTGTGATGTGATATGGTCAAGACATGATGTGATATAAGTTGTTGTATGAGATGATCATGTCTTGTAAGAGAGTTATCAGCAACTGGCAGGAGCCATATGGTTGCCGCTTTATTGTATGCAATGCAATCGCCATGTAATTGCTTTACTTTATCACTAAGTGATAGCGATAGTCATAGAAGCAATAGTTCGCGAGACGATAACGATGCTACAATGGAGATCAAGGTGTCGCGTCGGTGACGATGGAGATCATGACGATGCTTCGGTGATGGAGATCGTAAGCACAAGATGATGATGGCCATATCATGTCACATATTTTGATTGCATGTGATGTTTATCTTTTATGCATCTTATTTTGCTTAGTTCGGAGGTAGCATTATAAGATGTTCCCTTACTAAATTTCAAGGTATAAGTGTTCTCCCAAAGTATGCACCATTGTGACAGTTCATCGTGCCGAGACACCACGTGATGATCGGGTGTGATAAGCTCTACGTTCACATACAACGGCTGCAAGCCAGTTTTGCACACGCAGAATACTCGAGTTAAACTTGACAAGCCTAGCATATGCAGATATGGCCTCAGAACACTGAGACCGAAAGGTCGAACATGAATCATATAGTAGATAGGATCAACATAGTGATGTTCACCATTGAAAACTACTCCATCTCACGTGATGATCGAACATGGTTTAGTTGATTTGGATCACGTGATCATTTAGATGACTAGAGGGGTGTCTATCTAAGTGAGAGTTCTTAAGTAATATGATTAATTGAACTTTAATTTATCATGAACTTAGTCCTGATAGTTATTTTGCATGTCCATGTTATTGTAGATCAATGGCCCGTGCTATCGTTCCTTTGAATTTTAATGTGTTCCTAGAGAAAGCTAAGTTGAAAGATGATGCTAGCAATTACACGGACTGGGTCCGGAACTTGAGGATTATCCTCATTGCTTCATAGAAGAATTACGTCCTGGAAGCACCGCTAGGTGCAAGGCCTGCTACAGACGCATGAAGAAACTCCATGCAGATGGACTTTTGGAATCATTTGATACTTGTGAACCGTGCCTTATGAGCAAGATGACTAAAACTCCGTTATGCGGAACAATGGAATGAGCGAATGACTTATTGGAAATAATGCATACCGATGTATGTGGTCCGATGAGTGTTGAGGCTCGTGGTGGGTATCATTATTTTCTGACCTTCACAGATGATTTGAGCAGATATGGGTATATCTACTTAATGAAACACAAGTCTGAAACATTTGAAAAGTTCAAAGAACTTCAGAGTAAGTGATGAATCATCATAACAAGAAAATAAAGTTTCTACGATCTGATCATGCAGGTGAATATTTTGAATTACGAGTTTGGCCTTCATTTAAAACAATGTGCAATAGTTTCGCAACTCACGCCACCTAGAACACCACATCGTAATGGTGTGTCCAAACATCGTAACCGCACTTTTTTAGATATGGTGCGATCTATGATGTCTCTTACTGATTTACCACTATCATTTCGGGTATATGCATTAGAGACAACTGCATTCACGTTAAACAGGGCACCGTCAAAATCCGTTGAGACAACACCGTATGAACTGTGGTTTGGCAACAAACCTAAGTTGTTGTTTCTTAAAGTTTGGAGATGCAATGCTTATGTCAAAAGGCTTCAGCCTGATAAGCTCGAACCCAAATCGGAGAAGTGCGTCTTCATAGGATACCATAAGGAAACAATTGGTTACACCTTCTACCACAGATCCGAAGGCAAGATCTTTGTTGCCAAGAATGGAACCTTTCTAGAGAAGGAGTTTCACTCTAAAGAAGTGAGTGGGAGGAAAGTGGAACTTGATGAGGTAGTTGTACCTTCTCTCAATTTGGAAAGTAGCTCATTCGATAAATCGGTTCCCGTGATGCCTACACCAACTGGAGAGGAAGCTAATGATAATAATTATGAAACTTCAGATCAAGTTGCTACATAAACTGGTAGGTCAACCAGAGCACGATCGGCACTAGAGTGGTACTGTAATCCTGTTCTAGAATTCATGTTACTTGACCATGACGAACCTACGAACTATGAAGAAGCTATGATGAGCCCAGATTCTGATAACTGGCTTGAGGCCATGAAATCTGAGATAGGATCCATGTATGAGAACAAAGTGTGGACTTTGGTGGATTTGCCCGATGGTCGGCCACCCATAGAGAATAAATGGATCTTCATGAAGAAGACTGACGGTGATGGTAATGTTACTGTCTATAAAGCTCGAGTTGTTGCAAAAGGTTTTCGACAAGTTCAAGGAGTTGACTACGATGAGACTTTCTCACCCGTAGCGATGCTTAAGTCTGTCCGAATCATGTTAGCAATTGCTGCATTTTATGACTATGAAATCTAGCAAATGGATGTCAAAACTGCATTCCTTAATGGATTTCTTAAAGAAGAGTTGTATATAATGCAACCAGAAGGTTTTGTCGATCCTAAAGGTGCTAACAAAGTGTGCAAGCTCCAGCAATTCATTTATGGACTGGTGCAAGCATCTCGGAGTTGGAATATACGCTTTAGTGAGGTGATCAAAGCACATGGTTTTATACAGACTTTCGAAGAAGCTTGTATTCGCATGAAAGTGAGTGGGAGCTCTATAGCATTTCTAATATTATATGTGGATGACATATTGTTGATTGGAAATGATGTAGAATTTCTGGATAGCATAGAAGGATACTTGAATAAAAGTTTTTCAATGAAAGGCCTCGTCGAAGATGCTTATATATTGGGCATCAAGATCTATAGAGATAGATCAAGACGCTTGATAGGACTTTCACGAAGCACATACCTTGATAAAGTTTTGAAGAAGTTCAAAATGGATCAGTCAAAGAAAGGGTTCTTGCCTGTATTAAAAGGTGTGAAGTTGAGTCAGACTCAATGCCCGACCACTCCAAAAGTCCAACTGCATGGAGTTTGTTCATGCGCTTTACACTGGGATGAAGCATTATGGAACGAGTAAAGAGACTTGCCGGTAACGAGATTGAACAAGCTATGAAGATACCAACGATCGAATCTCAGGCAAGTAACATATCGATGACAAAGGGAATAACGTATGTTAACATAGCAGTTCGATCGATAACGATCTTCGTAGAATATTGATATGTCTCCAACGTATTTATAATTTTTTATTGTTCGATGCTATTATATTATATGTTTTGGATGTTTAATGGGATTTAATATGCTCTTTTGTATTATTTTTGGGGCCAACCTATTAACCGGGGGCCCAATGCCAGTTTTTGTTTTTTGCCTATTTTAGAGTTTTGTAGAAAAGGAATACCAATCAGAGTCCAAATGGAATGAAACCTTCGCGATGATCTTTCTTGGACCGAATGCAATCCAGAAGACTTGGAGTTGAAGTCAGAAACGCCACGAGGCGTCCACGAGGCAGGAGGGCACGCCCAGAGGGGTAGGCGTGCCCCCACCCTCGTGGGCCCCTCATAGCTCTACCGACGTACTTCTTTTGCCTATATATACTCTTATACCCTAGAAACATCAGGGGGAGCCACGAAACCACTTTTCCATCGCCGCAACCTTATGTACCCATGAGATCCCATCTTGGGGCCTTTTCCGGCGATCTACCGGAGGGGGAATCGATCACGGAGGGCTTCTACATCAACACCATTGCCTCTCCGATGAAGCGTGAGTAGTTTACCACAGACCTTTGGGTCCATAGTTATTAGCTAGATGGCTTCTTCTCTCTCTTTGATTCTCCATACAAAGTTCTCCTCGATGTTCTTGGAGATCTATTTGATGTAATACTCTTTTGCGGTGTGTTTGCCGAGATCCGATGAACTGTGGATTTATGAACAAGATTATCAATGAATATTATTTGGTTCTTCTCTGAATTCTTATATGCATGATTTGATATCTTTGCAAGTCTCTTCGAATTATCGGTTTAGTTTGGCCCACTAGATTGATCTTTCTAGCAATGGGAGAAGTGCTTAGCTTTGGGTTCAATCTTGCGGTGTCCTTTCCCAGTGACAGTAGGGGAAGCAAGGCACGTATTGTATTGTGGCCATCGAGGGTAAAAAGGTGGGGTTTATATCATATTGCTTGAGTTTATCCCTCTACATCATGTCATCTTACTTAATGCGTTACTCCATTCTTATGAACTTAATATTCCAGATGCATGCTGGATAGCAGATGATGTGTGGAGTAATAGTAGTAGATGCAGAATCGTTTCGATCTACTTGACACGGACGTGATGCCTATTTTCATGATCATTGCCTTAGATATCTTCATAATTATGCGCTTTTCTATCAATTGCTCGACAGTAATTTGTTCACCCACCGTAATACATGCTATCTTGAGAGAACCCACTAGTGAAACCTATGGCCCCAGGGTCTCTTTTCTATTATATTACATCTCTGTCCTATTATATCGCATCTCATTTACTATTTTGCAATCTCTACTTTCCAATCTATACAACAAAAATACCAAAAATATTTACTTTACTATTTTTATTAGATCTCACTTTTGCGAGTGACCGTGAACGGATTGACAACCCCTTTATCACGTTGGTAGCAAGGTTCTTGATTGTTTGTGCAGGTACTAGGTGACTTGTGTGTCATCTCCTACTGAATTGATAACTTGATTCTAAAAACTGAGGGAAATACTTATGCTACTTTGCTGCATCACCCTTTCCTCTTCGAGGGAAAAACCAACGCAAGATCAACAGGTAGCAAGAAGGATTTCTGGCGCCGTTGTCGGGGAGATCTACGCCAAGTCAAGCCATACCAAGTACCCATCATAAACTCTTCTCCCTCGCATTACATTATTCACCATTCGCCTCATGTTTTCCTCTCCCCCACTTCTAAAACGATTTTCGAAAACCTTTGCCTTTTCTTCGCCCCTCTTCCGTTCGTCTCTATTCACTCGCTTCTTGTGTGTTTGTGTGCTGGTGTGCCTGTTTGCTTTGATGGCTTTGCCAAAAAGTGTTGATCCTCACCTTAGGAGGTTGGAAGAAATTGAAAACAACGTTAGAAGATTTATGTCTTTGCAATTTGAGCACAATAATTTCATCAGAAACGAGCTTAAAGAACAAAAAAGTTTTATGGAGTACTTTAATAAAGAGCTCGATGATATGTCTAAGGAATTTTATGGTTTGAAATCTCAGTTTGCTCATCTTGAAAATTTAGTAGGCAAAATTTCAAATAAACAAGCCACCTTAGTTAATAAGATGGCAGCTAAACTAGAAGATTTACATAATAATGATGAAGACCTAAAAGTGATTGATGTGACTCCTATTAAATCTTTGTTTTCCAATATGAATCTTGATAAAGTGGGATTGGAGATGAGTCAACTTTAGTTAAAAGGCGTCCCAATGATTCAGAGTTTTTAGATCTCGATGTAAAAATTGATAAAAGTGGGATTGAAGAGGTCAAAACTTGAAGTAGCAATGAACCCACTATTTTGGATTTCAAGGAATTTAATTATGATAATTTCTCTTTGATAGATTGTATTTCCTTGTTGCAATCTGTGTTAAATTCTCCTCATGCTTATAATCAAAATAAAGCTTTTACTAAACATATCGTTGATGCTTTGATGCAATCTTATGAAGAAAAGCTTGAATTAGAAGTTTCTATCCCTAGAAAACATTATGATGAGTGGGAACCTACTATTAAAATTAATATTAAAGATTATGAATGCTATGCTTTGTGTGATTTGGGTGCTAGTGTTGCCACGCTTCCAAAAACTTTGTGTGATGTGCTAGGTTTCCGTGAATTTGATGATTGTTCTTTAAATTTGCATCTTGCGGATTCCACCATTAAGAAACCTATGGGAAGGATTAATGAAGTTCTGATTGTTGCAAATAGGAATTATGTGCCCGTAGATTTCATTGTTCTTGATATAGATTGCAATCCTACATGTCCTATTATTCTTGGTAGACCATTCCTTAGAATGATTGGTGCAATTATTGATAAAGAAGGAAATATTAGATTCCAATTTCCATTAACGAAAGGCATGGAACACTTTCATAGGAAGAAAATTAAATTTCCTTATGAATCTATTATGATATCCACTTATGGATTGCATACCAAAGATGGCAATACCTAGATCTATTCGAGTTTTTATGCCTAGCTAGGGGCGTTAAACGATAGCGCTTGTTGGGAGGCAACCCAATTTTATTTTTGTTCTTTGCTTTTTGCTCCCGTTTAGTAATAAATAATTCATCTAGCTTCTATTTAGATGTGGTTTTCTGTTTTAATTAGTGTTTGTGCCAAGTAGAACCTTTGGGAAGACTTGGGTGAAGTCTTTGCGATCTTGCTGTAAAAAACAGAAACTTTTGCGCTCACGAGAATAGCTGTCATGTTTTACAGAAGAGTGCTTTTAGATTGATTATTTTTGCATACGATTAATAGACAAATTCCTCACGTCCTCCAATGTATTTCAGAATTGTTAGAGCTACAGAATTATTCGAAAGTTATAGATTGCTACAGATTGTTCTGTTTTTGACAGATTCTGTTTTTCATGTGTTGTTTGCTTATTTTGATGAATCTATGAGTAGTATCGGGGCGTATAAACCATAGAGAAGTTAGAATATAGTAGGTTTAATACCAATATAAATAAATAATGAGTTCATTACAGTACCTTAAAGTGGTGATTTATTTTCAGCTCATGAGATTTTTTGTTGAAGTTTTGTGTTGTGAAGTTTTCAAGTTTTTGGGTAAAGATTTGATGGATTTTGGAATAAGGAGTGGCAAGAGCCTAAGCTTGGGTATGCCCAAGGCACCCAAGGCAAAATTCAAGGACAACCAAAAGCTTAAGCTTGGGGATGCCCCGGAAGGCATCCCCTCTTTCGTCTTCGTCTATCAGTAACTTTACTTGAGGCTATATTTTTATTCACCACATGATATGTATTTTGCTTGGAGCATCTTGTATGATTTGAGTATTTTCTTAGTTTACCACAATCATCCTTGCTGTACACACCTTTTGGGAGAGACACGCATGAATCGGAATTTATTAGAATACTCTATGTGCTTCACTTATATCTTTTGAGCTAGACAATATTGCTCTAGTGTTTCACTTATATCTTTTTAGAGCACGGTGGTGGTTTTGTTTTATAGAAATTGTTGATCTATCATGCTTCACTTCTATTATTTTGAGAGTCTTTTAGAACAGCATGGTAATTTGCTTTGGTTATAAAATTAGTCCTAATATGATGGGCATCCAAGATGGGTATAATAAAAACTTTCATATAAAGTGCATTGAATACTATGAGAAGTTTGATTCCTTATGATTGTTTTGAGATATGAAGATGGTGATATTAGAGTCAAGCTAGTAGAGTAGTTGTGAATTTGAGAGATACTTGTGTTAAATCTTGTGATTTCCGTAGCATGCACGTTTGGTGAACCGTTATGTGATGAAGTTGGAGCATGATTTATTTATTGATTGTCTTCCTTACGAGTGGCGGTCGGGGACGAGAGATGGTCTTTCTGACCAATCTATCCCCCCTAGGAGCATGCGGGTAGTACTTCGTTTCGATAACTAATAATTTTTGGCAATAAGTGGTGGGTTCTTTATGAATAATGTTGAGTCCATGGATTATACACACTCTCACCCTTCCACCATTGCTAGCCTCTTTAGTACCGCGCAACTTTCGCCAGTACCATACACCCACCATTACCTTCCTCAAAACAGCCACCATACCTACCTATTACGGCATTTCCATAGCCATTCTCAGATATATTGTCATGCAACTTTCCACCATTCCATTTATTATGACATGCTCCATCATTGTCATATTGCCTTGCATGATCATGTAGTTGACATCGTATTTGTGGCAAAGCCACCGTTCATAATTTTTCATACATGTCGCTCTTGAACCATTGCACATCCAGGTACACCGCCGGAGGCATTCACATAGAGTCATATTTTGTTCTAAGTATTGAGTTGTAATTCTTGAGTTGTAAGTAAATAAAAGTGTGATCTTCATTATTAGAGCATTGTCCCAGTGAGGGAAGGATGATGGAGACTATGATTCCACCACAAGTAGGGATGAGACTCCGGACGAAAAAGAAAAAAGAAAAATAAAAAAAGAGGCCATAAAAAAGAGATAAAAAAGGCCCAAATAAAAAAAATAAAAATAAATGAGAGAAAAAGAGAGAAGGGGCAATGCTACTATCTTTTTACCACACTTGTGCTTCAAAGTAGCACCATGATGTTTGATACCTTGATACATCTCCAACGTATCTATAATTTATGAAGCATTCATGCTATTATATTATTTGTTTTGGATGTTTACGGGCTTTATTATACACTTTTATATTATTTCTGGGACTAACCTATTAACCGGAGGCCCAACCCATATTGTTGTTTTCTTGCCTATTTTAGTGTTTCGAAGAAAAGGAATATCAAACGAAGTCCAAACGGAATGAAACCTCCGGGAAACTTATTTTTGGAACGAACATGACCCAGGAGACTTGGAGTTCATGTCAGGGAAGCTTCGAGGAGGCCAGGAGATAGGAGGCCCCCCCCCCACCCTACTGGGCGCACCCCGTGTATCCTAGGCCCCTCGAGCACCCCCCAAACGACTTCTTTCGCCTATATATTCCCATATACCCTAAAAACATCGAGGGAGAAGATAGATCAGGAGTTCCGCCGCCGCAAGCCTCTGTAGCCACCAAAACCCAATCGGGACCCTGTTCCGGCACCCTGCCAGAGTGGGGATCCCTCACCGGTGGCCTTCTTCATCATCCCAGCACTCTCCATGACGAGGAGGGAGTAGTTCACCCTCGGGGCTGAGGGTATGTACCAGTAGCTATGTGTTTGATCTCTCTCTCTCTCGTGTTCTCTCTATGGCATGATCTTGATGTATCGCGAGCTTTGCTATTATAGTTGGATCTTATGATGTTTCTCCCCCTCTACTCTCTTGTGATGGACTGAGTTTTCCCTTTGAAGTTATCTTATCGGATTGAGTCTTTAAGGATTTGAGAACACTTAATGTATGTTTTGGTGATCAACTTGCGGGTTTCGCCCATGAACCTATGCATAGGGGTTGGCACAAGTTTTCGTCTTGACTCTCCGGTAGAAACTTTGGGGCACTCTTTGAAGTACTTTGTGTTGGTTGAATAGATGAATCTGAGATTGTGTGATGCATATCATATAATCATGCCCACGGATACTTGAGGTGACAATGGAGTATCTAGGTGACATTAGGGTTTTGGTTGATTTGTGTCTTAAGGTGTTATTCTAGTATGAACTCTATGATAGATTGAACGGAAAGAATAGCTTCATGTTATTTTACTACGGACTCTTGAATAGATAGAGCAGAAAGGATAACTTTGAGATGGTTTTGTACCCTACCATAATCTATTCGTTTGTTCTCCGCTATTAGTGGATTTGGAGTGACTCTTTGTTGCATGTTGAGGGATTGTTATATGATCTATATATGTTATTATTGTTGAGAGAACTTGCACTAGTGAAAGTATGAACCTTAGGCCTTGTTTTCTACCATTGCAATACCGTTTACGCTCTCTTTTATCACTTGATACCTTGTTGTTTTTATAATTTCAGATTACAAATACCTTTATCTACTATCCATATTGCACTTGTATCACCATCTCTTCGCCGAACTAGTGCACCTATTCAATTTACCATTGTATTGGGTGTGTTGGGGACACAAGAGACTCTTTGTTATTTGGTTGCAGGGTTTTTTGAGAGAGACCATCTTCATCCTACGCCTCCCACGGATTGATAAACCTTAGGTCATCCACTTGAGAGAATTTTTCTACTGTCCTACAACCTCTGCACTTGGAGGCCCAACAACGTCTACAAGAAGAAGGTTGTGTAGTAGGCATCATGCTCTTTTCTGGCGCCGTTGCCGGGGAGGTGAGTGCTTGAAGGTATATCTTCAGATCTTGCAATCGAATATTTTTGTTTCTTGTTTTATCACTAGTTTAGTCTATTAAAGAAAACTACAAAAAATGGAATTGAGTTTGTCTCATATGCTTCATCTTTTTAATACCTTTCGTGAAAATGATTGAAAGGAAAATTGTGCTCAAGTGCTAGAAGAAGAAATCTATAAAATGTTTGGCACTAAATATGTGAATGATGAGCATGATTGCAATGTTGTTAGTATGAATTCTTTGAATACCCATGCTTCTAATGATATGCAAAGCCACAAGCTTGGGGATGCTATGTTTGATGAATATGATATTTTTTGTGCCCCAAGTTTTGATGAGCAAATTTATTATGATGAAAGCATGCCTCCTATTTATTGTGATTATATTGATGAAAGTGGGTTTGGAAGAGTGTCAACTTTAGGTAGTATTGATCCCACTATTTTGGAGGGTGTTGAATCTTATTGTGATAATTATGAAAGTGGATTTGGAGAGGTCACGACTTTATTTAGTGATGAATCCACTATTCCGGAAGAGGTTCCAATTGATTATGAGACAAAGTTGCTATATATGATGATTATTGTGATGACTTGTATGCTATTAAGAATAATGATAACCATGAAACTTGTCATCATGATTTTAGTTTTCAATTGGATTATGCCCCACATGATAGTTATTTCGTTGAGTTTGCTCCCACTACTATTGATGAGAAGAAATTTGCTTATGTGGAGAGTAGTAAAAATTATATGCTTCTAGGTCATGAAAAGAATGCTTTAGGTGCTGGTTATATTGTTGAATTCACTATTGATGCTACTGAAAATTATTATGAGGGAGGAACATATGCTTGTAGGAATTGCATTAATATTAAGTTTCCTCTCTAGGTGCTGAAAATCTTGAAGTTATGCTTGTTTTGCCTTCTTATGCTAGTTGATTATTGTTCCCATAAGTTGTTTGCTCAGAAAATCCCTATGCATAGGAAGTGGGTTATACTTAAATGTGCTAGTCATATTCTTCATGATGCTCCCATTATGTTTCAATTCTTATCTTTTATGTGAGCATCATTGAAATTATCATGCCTAGATAGAAAGTCATTAAAGAAAAGCGCTTGTTGGGAGACAACCCAACATTTACCCTTACTGTTTTTGTGCGTACACATGGTCATGCTACTGTAGTAATCATGTTTTATAGCTTTTTGTTTCAATAAAGTGCCAAGTAGAACCTTTGGGAAGACTTGGGTGAAGTCTTTATGATCTTGCTGTAAAAAACAGAAACTTGAGCGCTCATGAGATTAGCTGCCATTGTTTACTGGAGAGTGATTCTAGATTGATTCTTTTTGCATATTATTAATAGACAAATTTCTCAGGCCCACCAGTTTATTTCAGAAATTTTGAGTTCCAGAAGTATACGTTTGATACAGATTACTACAGACTGTTCTGTTTTTGACAGATTCTGTTTTCATTGTGTTGTTTGCTTATTTTGATGAATCTATGAGTAGTATCGGAGGGTATGAACCATGGAGAAGTTTGAATACAGTACATATTACACCAATATGGATTTATAATGAGTTCACAACAGTACCTAAGTGGTGATTTATTTTCTTATACTAATGGAGCTTACGAGTTTTGTTTTGAGTTTCGTGTTGTGAAGTTTTCAAGTTTTGGGTAAAGATTCGATGGACTATGGAATAAGGAGTCGTAAGAGCCTAAGCTTGGGGATTCCCAAGGAACCCCAATGTAATATTCAAGGAAAACCAAGATCCTAAACTTGGGGATGCCCCAGAAGGCATCCCCTCTTTCGTCTTTGTTCATCCGTAACTTTACTTAGAGCTATATTTTTATTCACCACTGATATGTGTTCTGCTTGGAGCATCATTTTATTTTGTTAGTACTTGCTTTATGTTATTTAGAATAATGTTTTGCATCTTTATTTTTAATAAAAATGTCAAGGACAGCCTTTACCATGCTTATTTTGCTAGTATACATGTTAATTTTTGAAAACAGAAAGTTTACTGCTGTTGCAAAAATTCCCTAGAAATGTCAGATAATGATATAATGTTGAATCTTTTTGCATAATGATCTATCATAAATCTTATATAGCTTAGTAGTTTTCTTATAATTTTTGGAGTTAGGGAAGTATGATGAATGTTGCATTCTTTACAGACTATACTGTTTTGGCAGATTGCTGTTATGTTTGCATTGTTTGCATATGCTTGCTTGTTTAATGATTCTATTAGAGGATAGGAGTATTAAATATGCAGAGAAATTTAGTATCCAATGTTGAATAATAATGTTAGTAATTTGTTACAGTAGAAAATGATAAGGTTTTTGCATGGTTTTGTACTAACTTATCTCACGAGTTCTTGTTGAGTTTTGTGTGGATGAAGTTTTTGAGATTTAGGAAAACCGTGATATGAGAGGAATTAAGGAGACACAAAAGCTAAAGCTTGGGGATGCCCAAGGCACCCCAAGATAATATTCCAAGAAGTCTCAAGCATCTAAGCTTGGGGATGCCCCGGTAGGCATCCCACCTTTCTTCTTCAACAACTATCGGTTGAACCTAAGTTTTTGCTTCTTCACATGAGTTGTGCTATCCTTGCAATGTCATTTTATTTTGTTTTGCTTGTTGTTTGAATACAATACCAAGATCTGAAATTCTTTAATGAGAGAGATTCTTCACATATCTACATATCACATATCTACATACTTATATCTTGTTGGAGTAGTTTGTCATTTACTCGTGTGCTTCAGTTATATCCTATGAGTAAATGGTTGAATGAGTTGAATGTCATAAATCTGAAATTATATATGTTTCATTTGCTTATACCATGGGGAGTAATGACTTCACATCTAAGAAGTAGAGGTTGTAAATTTATTGAAGGTTAGCAAGCATTGTATTGGTCATTTGAACAATTCATGAAAGAATATTGAAGGAAGAGAGATTTCACATATAAATATACTATCCTAGACATCTTTTATAATTGTGAGCACTCATTAAGTATGACATGCTAAAGAGTTGATGTTGGACAAGGAAGACAACGTAATGGGTTATGTTTTCTCACATCTCAGTTAAAGTATATTGTCATGGATCATTCAAACATGTTGAGTTTTCCTTTCCCCCTCATGCTAGCCAAAATTCCTTGCACCAAGTAGAGATACTACTTGTGCTTCCAATATCCTTAAACCCAGATTTTGCCATGAGTGTCCACCATACCTACCTATATGCGGTATTTACCTGCCATTCCAAGTAAATTTGCATGTGCAAACTCTAAACCTTCAAACAATAATTTGTTTTGTATGCCTGAATCGCTCATGTAGCGACTAGGGGTTGTCATTATCTTCCATGCTAGGTGGGTTATTCTCAAGATGAGTGGAGTCCGCTCATCATTCACGAGAAAAATGGCTGGTAACCGGGATGCCCAGTCCCATGATCAAAAAGATCAAAATCAAATCAAAAATAATTGCAAACAAAACTCCCCCGGGACTGTTGTTGGTATGGACGGTACCCCATTGTTTCGGATGGCCGTGGAGTGTGATTGTTGGTGGAGGGGGAGTAAAATATTTACCATTCTGTTTGGGAACTGCCTATAATGTATGTAGTATGGAAGATATTGGGAACTCTTGGTTGTTATGTTGACAATGAGATCATACCTCTCAAAATTATTTATCTCTATTTCAAAATTGAGCTATGGTACCTCTGCAAATCCCTGGTTCCCTCTGTGAAGGGCCTATCTTTTACTTTTATGCAAGAGTCAAGGTGATCTTCACCTTTCCCTTTTTCATTTTATCCTTTGGCAAGCACTTTGTGTTGGGGTGATCCTGATATATATATTCAATTGGATGTAAGTTAGCATGAACTATTATTGTTGACATCACCCAAAGGTGAATATGTTGGGAGGCAACACTATAAGCCCCTATCTTTCTCAGTGTCCGATTAAAACTCCATAACCACAAGTATTGCGTGAGTGTTAGCAATTGTAGAAGACTATATGATAGTTGAGTATGTGGAGTTTGCTAAGTCAAAGCTCTGACTTGGACCCTTCCTGAAAATAAGATGAATTGCAATTGTTTGATGACTGAGAATGAAGTTTGCTAGTTTTCAAGAAAGTTTATGGTCTATGCTTTAACTTGTGAATAGCTTGTTACTTGATCTTGAGAAGTTTTATGATATGAACTATTGTTATGGCATATAATCATGCTACAAAAGGTGATTGAAATTATCATTGATCAAACTTGTGCACCTGCTAGCATTCACACTTCATAAATTCTTTCTTTTATCATTTACCTACTCGAGGACGAGTAGGAATTAAGCTTGGGGATGCTGATATGTCTCCAACGTATGTATAATTTATGAAGCATTCATGCTATTATATTATCTATTTTGGATGTTTACGGGCTTTATTATACACCTTTATATTATTTTTGGGACTAACCTATTAACCGGAGGCCCAGCCCATATTGTTGTTTTCTTGCCTATTTCAGTGTTTTGAAGAAAAGGAATATCAAACGGAGTCCAAAAGGAATGAAACCTTCGGGAAAATTATTTTTGGAACGAACATGACCCAGAGACTTGGAGTTCACGTCAGGGAAGCTTTGATGAGGCCACGAGATAGGAGGGAGCCCCCTACTAGGCGCGCCCCCTGTATCTTGGTCCCC
>NC_041385.1:105541594-105614823 GCF_002162155.2 Triticum dicoccoides
AGGGAGAAGATAGATCGGGAGTTCCGCCGCTGCAAGCCTTTGTAGCCACCAAAACCTAATCGGGGCCCTGTTCCAGAACCCTGCCAGAGGGGGGGATCCCTCACCGGTGACCTTCTTCATCATCCCAGTGCTCTCCATGACGAGGAGGGAGTAGTTCACCCTCGGGGCTGAGGGTATGTAACAGTAGCTATGTGTTTGATCTTTCTCTCTCTCTCGTGTTCTCTCTATGGCAGGATCTTGATGTATCGCGAGCTTTGCTATTATAGTTGGATCTTATGATGTTTCTCCCCCTCTACTCTCTTGTGATGGATTGAGTTTTCCCTTTGAAGTTATCTTATCGGTTTGAGTCCTTAAGGATTTGAGAACACTTGATGTATGTTTTGGTGATCAACTTGCGGGTTCCGACCATGAACCTATGCATAGGGGTTGGCACACGTTTTCGTCTTGACTCTCTGGTAGAAAATTTGGGACACTCTTTGAAGTACTTTGTGTTGGTTGAATAGATGAATCTGAGATTGTGTGATGCATATCGTATAATCATGCCCACGGATACTTGAGGTGACAATGGAGTATCTAGGTGACATTAGGGTTTTGGTTGATTTGTGTCTTAAGGTGTTATTCTAGTATTAACTCTATGATAGATTGAACGAAAAGAATAGCTTCATGTTATTTTACTATGGACTCTTGAATAGATAGAGCAGAAAGGATAACTTTGAGGTGGTTTCGTACCCTAGCATAATATCTTTGTTTGTTCTCCGCTATTAGTGGCTTTGGAGTGACTCTTTGTTGCATGTTGAGGGATTGTTATATGATCTATCTATGTTATTATTGTTAAGAGAACTTGCACTAGTGAAAGTATGAACCTCAGGCCTTGTTTTCTACCATTGCAATACTGTTTACGCTCACTTTTATCGCTTGCTACCTTGCTGTTTTTATAATTTCAGATTACAAATACCTTTATCTACTATCCATATTGCACTTGTATCACCATCTCTTCGCCGAACTAGTGCACCTATCCAATTTACCATTGTATTGGGTGTGTTGGGGACACAAGAGACTCTTTGTTATTTGGTTGCAGGGTTGTTTGAGAGAGACATCTTCATCCTACGCCTCCCACGGATTGATAAACCTTAGGTCAACCACCTGAGGGAAATTTGCTACTGTCCTACAAACCTCTGCACTTGGAGGCCCAACAACATCTACAAGAAGAAGGTTGTGTAGAAGACATCATAGCTCTCCAACGTATCTATAATTTTTGATTGTTCCATGCTAATATATTACCTGTTTTGGATGTTTATGGGCTTTACTATACACTTTTATATCATTTTTGGGACTAACCTACTAACCGGAGGCCCAGCCTGAAATGCTATTTTTTTGCGTATTTTAGAGTTTCGCAGAAAAGGAATATCAAATGGAGTCCAAACTGAATGAAACCTTCGGGAGCGATCTTTTTGGAACAAACGCAATCCAGGAGACTTGGAGTGGACGTCAAGAAGCAACTGAGGTGGCCACGAGGGTGTAGGGCTGTAGCGACCTGACCCGAATGGATCAAGTCTCTGTGCTTAAGTGTCATCCCTGGATCGGTATGCTGACACACACAGTACTCGAAGGATTTATAACAGAGGTAAATCACATGTATAAAGTAACGTAAATACTATTACCTCAATCCATATAGCGGAAGCAACAAGGTTGTGGATTCCCATCAACACCAACGGCAAAGTTGAGTGTAGAAATCGTAACCCTAACGTATCACTTACTCGTCGTAAGATAATCCTGCAACATGAGACGTTGCAGCCCGAAACTGGTCAGTACATTGAATGTACTGGCAAATTCACACCATAGAGAAAATGATGAACAATGGCTATCACTATATGCATATTTGGTTGGTGGAAAAGCTCTATGGTTATAAGGTTTTTGCGTAAAGCCAATTTTTCCCTACTGCAAAGGAATACATTTTAATTAACTATCATGGTGGTTGTTGAACATTGAGAATGGTTGACAGCATTCTCAATCCCAATTAAGCATCATCATTAAAACCCAACAATATTCATTTAAAGTAACGTGATGAGATCAACAGGACAATCCAAGAACTAGATACTCAAAATGTCCATAACCGGGGACACGGCTAACCATGATTAGTTTATACACTCTGCAGAGGTTTGCGCACTTTTCCCCACAAGACTCGATCGCCTCCGTTGGATTTCTCGCACTACATGGTGTTTGAGAAACGGATGACCGAGACATATTCTTTCAGAAGCGCTAGCACCTTACGATCGGGTAGACCGGTACACCTACATCCCCTACATCTGCTAGTCTACCACTGTAAGAGTTCGCACAACTTAGTCAACTATGCCAGAGCCCATAATGGCTTGTGGCTGCACACGGAAGTTTCTAGTATGAATAATCTCATGAACCCTTTGGGCCTGGGTGGCAGTCCAATAAAAACAGGCAAGTCCTGATAGACATCAGGTGCCTCAATCCACCCAGATGTGTGTTAGGTTGCCACCTTAGATAAACCATTAATTATCAATCTCACATCTGTCATGGATATCACTCACCCAATCCACGTCTACTAACATAGCATGGCATAATAAGCAAACGTAGAAGTAATTCCCAAGGGTTTGATAATATACAGGTAATAGGTACTACCTCATCTACTTCCCATCCCACAATTTAATTAGATCCTAATCATGCAATGTGAGAGGATTGATTTAATGCAATAAAACATGGGTTGTAGAAAAGGTATGATCAAAGTGTGAACTTGCCTGCAATGTTGATGAAGATGATTCGCACTCAAAACTCGTGATAGATCTACTCGTCACACTCCGGTCAATCTATCGTAAGCAAGCAATAGTAACCACACAATAAGTACTCATCTAATGCACAAGTAAAACTCGAACGAGAGGACGAACTAGAAAGTTCAACTTAAGAACTCCGGTTGCAAAGAAAGAACGAACCGATCAAACGACGGAAAACAAACGGCGGAAGAAAACAACTCGGTTCTAGCAAGTTGAAACTAGGTCAAAATTTTACAGTAGCAAAAACTTGTTTAAGTTGATTAGACGGAACGGCGGTTTCGAGACGAAACTCCAGGCGCTTGAATCACCTGTTTCCGATAAACGAGCGAAAAGAAAGACTAGAACGAAGATCGGATCTGAGATCACGATCGGAAAGAACGCGGAATAAATCCGACGAGAAAGAAAAACGAAGAACGGTTAAACGAACGGGCGTTCGTGAACCTAGAAGAATCCGGTGATCACGTTCGTTAGGACGAACGGTCCGGCGAACGGTCCAAAGCAACTAAATCGGAAAAGAAAACGAATCTGATCTAGGGTTTCGAAGAAGAAAACCGAAACGAAAAACCGATCTAGAAAACAAATTAGAAGGGAAGAAAAGAATTCGAACGATTAGAAGAAAACGATCCGAGGAAAAGAAGACGCGGGGCAGCCTTGGCGAGGGGCTCCGGCGATGTGGCGTAGGGCGGCGGCGTGGACAAGGTGCGGCGGCGGTGAACGGTGGCGACGGTGTAGGCAAGGCGCCGCGGCGGCGGGTGACGCAGGGCGCAGCGCGGGTGAGAGGCGCGGGGTGAGGCGCGGCTTGGATGGTGGAGAGAGGGGTTTTGATTTGATGTTTAGAGGGGGGTGCTTGGGTATTTATATTGGGGAGGAGAGGGTTTTGCTTGGGGTAGGGGACAAGAAATAGACTAGGATTAGGAAACAAGAGAAAAAGATCTAGAAATAGATACGGAATAAACGAACATAGGACAAGAGTCCTACTAGGACTAGGCAAAAGAAGGAAGCAGCGGCTCCTGGCTCCCTGTGCGCGCGCGCTAGCCTTGGCCTCTTGGCCGGCTGGCGGCTTGGTGGCTTGGGCCTTTGGCCCAAGGCGCTACAATTTTTTTTTAAATCGGTTTCGCGCGCAGAAAAATACAGAAAAGAAAATCTACCGGACTCCAAAATTAATAAAGTAAACTTTCCCCGACTCCTAAAAATGAGTCGAACAAAATGAACTTTACTCGGGACCTAAAATGTAATTTTTGAAAACACGCATTTTTCCCTATCCAAATAAAATGCGAATAAACCTCCGGCAAACAAAATTTGATCTATTTATTAAATCTTCATTTTCCTAAATTTGGGAAAGTCATATTATTCCCTCTCTCATATTTTTGGATATTGGAAAAATTATTGAAGATAAAAATAAATAAATCAAATGATCCTCTTTTCAAAATTTGAGAGAACTCAAATATGAAAATAACGAAATCTCCAACTCTCTCCGAAGGTCCTTGAGTTGCGTGAAATTTCTAGGATCGACCAAAATGCAAGAAAAATAAGATATGCATGATGATCTCATATATAACATTCCAAATTGAAAATAAATTCAAAAGAGCTTTGAATTTAATTCTTTGAAACTCCCAACTCATATTTCATATAATTTGAAGAAGTCATTTTATCTTCTCTCGTGAAAATCATTGTGTCGCATAAAGTTCCAGAATTGGAATATTTCCAAATGAAATTCACTTATTTTTCAAACACCCTTTTCATTTTTAAATGGAAGAAGTCATGTTATCTTCGCTCAAGGGTTTTGTGTTTGAAAAGCATTTGAATTCATGGAGATCAGAAAGCAAATATGAAAGTTTGGGAAAGTCCTTTTATTCCCTCTCATTTAACTTTCAAAAGTTTCGAATTCACTCACTTTCAGACAATCAATCAGACAATCAATCAAATCTATCTATGTATTATAACATTCCAAAATTTAGAATTTTGGGATGTTACAAACCTACCACCCTTAAAAGGAATCTCGTCCTCGAGATTCGGAGAGGCTAGCAAGAAAATGTTAGGGTTTGGGGTCTCCTCAAAATCCATCGATCGTCTCCGGGGTCTGGGGTGCTACCACCCTTAGAAGCAGGGTTACTGTTCCATCAAAACTCATATACTCCATCCTTATTCTTGACTGTGTCGGTCTTCTCAGATCTTCAGGATAAATCCTTCTCTGGGATCTTTCGGTAGTGGCATAACCTTTTCCTTAATTCTTATGTCCTTTCATCTTGTTAAGGTTATTCCGAGACTGGGTCTTCTTAGCTGACGGTCTGGCACCAAGACTAAACAACTATCGATATCTCATGGTGGTCAACAATTTATGGTTTCTCCTGCAGGAAATGGGTCTGGGTTGATCCTCACCGTATAACCTACGGTTGGCAAAGCTGCTTTGTACAAGGAAAAAAAATACCTATACCATTCTAAGGTTTAAACAAGGTTTTGATCGTCGTCTCTCCACTATAGGTTAGTCACTCAGATTTACCATCCCATATAGCAAGGCAAATAATAAGAGTAAGTCGGTATGGTGATCAATCCATCCCGCACCCAAATCATTACCATGTATATAGTTTAGCGAATCTCGCATACTAACACTCGGTCAACCTCACAAGCATTGCAGAATTTCTCTTGTCGACGAACCAAGTTTGGGTAATTCCATAGATTCTGCAAGCCAAACAAACATCTATCGTTCCTTCACAACTCTCAGGTTTTGCGTTACTCCTATAAGATCGTCTATCGATAAGGGCATATCCTCTTCCAGGGTTTTTCCTTCAGCAAGAGTGTGCTTGCTTCTTGGCAGGTCCTGGGGCCTGTGGGTTATGGCACATCTCATCACTTGTAGTCCTTGAACTTATCATTGGGCAACTGATCATTATTCCAACTTCCAACTTCCTAGTATTCTTAAATCCATCCAATTGTAATGTCTTCCTTCCTTCTATTGGCACCAAACTAGGACCTGATTACTCATACTCATCATGGAATTTCCATTGATCCATATTTCCGACATCATACCTCCTTTATATCAAATAGTAATTCATCTCTTCATCCTCGTGGGTTATTCCACATACCGAGATAAAAACTTATACTTATGAAGTCCATATTCCACTTCGTGGTATATCGTTATCCTTTCCGCAATCAAGCGTCCTTACATGGGAATATTGGCCATCTCTGCATGGCACTCCTCAACTGGGAAACGTGAAACACATCTTGAACTCCTGACAGTCCTTCGGGTGACTCCAACTTGTTGGCCACTTCTCCCATACGCTCCAAAACTCGGTATGGTCCTACAAATCTCGGGGCTAACTTTACCTTAACTCCAATTCGTTTAACTCCTCGCAGAGGGGTCACACGAAGACATGCTTTGTCTCCAATTTCATAGACTACCTCCTTGCGTTTTTAAGTCTGCGTAACTCTTCTACTTGGACTGAGCTACCTTCAGTCTATCTCAAATCAACTTAACATTCTCTTCTGACTCCTTGATCACGTTTGGTCCAAACAACTGACGGTCTCCATCTTCATCCCACATACTCTTGGGCATCACACATATCGAGACAAAACTCGTATTCATTTTGTCCGAAATCCACTCAGGGGAGTATCCTTATCTTTTCCAGGGGTCAACGGTTCTTACAGGGTACTACCACCCTTAAAATGCTCCAATATTTTATAGACCATATTTCTCATATCCTCAAAAATGGTCAACATCTTTCCTCATAGAGTAACTCATAAAATCCAAATCAGTACCAACACTGCTAACTTTATTGCTTCTCAAATCATTACAATCTCCTGTTTTTCCATTACATGCCTCACCTCAACAACTCAATTTAAAGGAAAATGTTCACACTACTACTACTATATTACTTCTGTTACAAACTCAACTACTTATCACAAGTCTCCTTCTCCTTTGGACAATCTCTGGCAAAGTGCCCTGCTTTATTACAACTAAAACATATTACTTCTGACAAGTATCGAGGTTTCCTTTTTGGGCAACTGTTGAGGTAGTGCCCTGACTCCTTGCACTTATAACAAGTGACATGACTCAGATCCTTCCTGGAATCCAATCTACTTCTCTTTCTGGACTTTTCCATTCCCATCAGAGCTTCTATTTCCAGTAGGTCATACTCTACTTCCTTTGTCGGGAATTCTACTAGATCCCCATTCAAACAATTTTGGGAGATGTGTCCTTCCTCTCCACATGAATAGCAAGACTTAGTGCAGGGTTTACTCAAGTCCTCTTTCATCATAGTTTCTTCTAAAATTTCCATGAGGGCTCCTTTCATTTCTTCTTTCTTCTGCTGGATGGTTCGTTGTACCATGGGGTAAATGTGACACTGAGCAGGATAGTGGGTAGTCCCTTCACACAAGAAACAAGTAATTTGCCTAGTTGGGCATTCTTCAGCTGGGTGACTTCCTTCACAATTAGGGCACTCATCCTTGTGTTCTTTATGGTTGTGTCCGATCTCTCCACAAATCTTGTATGCACAAGGTTTCTTCATGTCCTTTCCATAAGACTTCAACTTCTGGGACACAAACTGAGACTTTAGCAAAGTCAACTTAAATTCTTTCCAAGTGGTTGCTCCTTGCCATCCATTCATGGTTTGGTAGATCCTCCACCAAGTAGCAGCACCTCTTTCAAAGCACAGAAGAGCATGCTGGGTCATATCATGTCCAACTATAGGGTTATTCTTCATGTGATCCTCCATGTTCTGAATCCATCGGTCCGTCTCCAATTGACTCATCGGTCCAGAAAATACAAGCTCCTCTTCATTCATCCTCTATTGGGTCCATGTGGGTTTGGGGTAAGATAAGAGAGATAGAGAGGGATGCACACAATACAAACAAAAGTTTTGAAAAGACAGATTTTATTGTGGCTGTCGGAAAACATCAAACAAATGACAGCTCACAAACGTCGCATCTATCGTAGGTATAAAACAGGGGTTTGGTCTTCTAAGGGTCAATAAACCTTCAAAATCGCCAACTCTTCAAGTCTTGTTTATGTCTCCGATGGCTTCTTCCCATCGTGCTTGTCTTCTCAAGTTCTTTTGCCAGATCAACTCTGTTGACGCGAAGTCTCTCATGACATCCTTGAATATTCTGGAATTGCATTCCAAACTTCTAGGTTTCAACATCCTTGGCATGAGCCATGGTCATTCTGTCCTTCAGTTCCTGACAAATCTCCGGTATCTCGAGGTTGTAGCTCCTCCATCTTGGCTACTTTCAACTTTTGGTTCCTGAGTTCCTCATGAAATACTTCCTTGTCTAATACGACTTCCTGGAGCTCCACCTTAAACTTCTTGATGTACTACTCCAGATCTTGGTGATACACCAGCTAAGTTTAAAACTGCATCCTTTGCTGATAGATGCTCCATCAGCCTTCTACCATCCAATCCTTCTGAAGGAATGCATGCTTAGCTCAGCTCGGTGACCACAGTATCAATGGTGATGACATCACGGATAACCGCGTTTCTGCCCTTGTCATTGCCATGAGCTATCTTGCCAGTTGATATCTCCTGCCTTAGGGTTTCTTTGACAAAACTTCGAGTTCTCATGCTCCTTGTTTCAGTCTTTCTTCGATACACCTTGATCTCGGGTATTGACAACTTCCATAGTCTACCAAGTTCCAAAAGGGTAGCCATTCCTAGGTCATACAAATCTGGGAATTCTTCAGAGCCTTCAAATTCTACTTGTCTTCAGAGTCTTCAACAGCTGTAGTTTCCATTATCATAATGTATGGTAAAATCCTCTTCATTCTGAATGGTCTTACTTGTCTGATATCCTGTACTCCTTGGAGTGGTCTCATCAGCCGAATCTTCACGTGATCAAAAGGGGAAAGGGGTATAGTCTCACTAAAAGGAATTTTTGAATAATCTCAAAAGAGAAGAGAAGTAAAAGATTCTTTTGAAAAGGAAGTTGTAGAGAAAAATCTTTCCTATGGGCTTGCCAGTTTCTAGGGTCACGTCCTACAGTCAACATGTGCTCTGATACCATCTTGTAGCGACCTAACCCGAATGGATCAAGTCTCTGTGCTTAAGTGTCATCCCTGGATCGGTATGCTGACACACACAGTACTCGAAGGATTTATAACAGAGGTAAATCACATGTATAAAGTAACATAAATACTATTACCTCAATCCATATAGCGGAAGCAACAAGGTTGTGGATTCCCATCAACACCAACGGCAAAGTTGAGTGTAGAAATCGTAACCCTAACGTATCACTTACTCGTCGTAAGATAATCCTGCAACATGAGACGTTGCAGCCCAAAATAGGTCAGTACATTGAATGTACTGGCAAATTCACACCATAGAGAAAATGATGAACAATGGCTATCACTATATGCATATTTGGCTGGTGGAAAAGCTCTATGGTTATAAGGTTTTTGCGTAAAGCCAATTTTTCCCTACTGCAAAGGAACACATTTTAATTAACTATCATGGTGGTTGTTGAACATTGAGAATGGTTGACAGCATTCTCAATCCCAATTATGCATCATCATTAAAACCCAACAATATTCATTTAAAGTAACGTGATGAGATCAACAGGATAATCCAAGAACTAGATACTCAAAATGTCCATAACCGGGGACACGGCTAACCATGATTAGTTTATACACTCTGCAGAGGTTTGCGCACTTTTCCCCACAAGACTCGATCGCCTCCGTTGGATTTCTCGCACTACATGGTGTTTGAGAAACGGATGACCGAGACATAGTCTTTCAGAAGCGCTAGCACCTAACGATCGGGTAGACCGGTACACCTACATCCCCTACTTCTGCTAGTCTACCACTGTAAGAGTTCGCACAACTTAGTCAACTATGCCAGAGCCCATAATGGCTTGTGGCTGCACACAGAAGTTTCTAGTATGAATAATCTCATGATCCCTTTGGGCCTGGGTGGTGGTCCAATAAAAACAGGCAAGTCCTGATAGACATCAGGTGCCTCAATCCATCCAGATGTGTGTTAGGTTGCCACCTTAGATAAACCATTAATTATCAATCTCACATCTGTCATGGATATCACTCACCCAATCCACGTCTACTAGCATAGCATGGCATAATAAGCAAACATAGAAGTAACTCCCAAGGGTTTGATAATATACAGGTAATAGGTACTACCTCATCTACTTCCCATCCCACAATTTAATTAGATCCTAATCATGCAATGTGAGAGGATTGATTTAATGCAATAAAACATGGGTTGTAGAAAAGGTATGATCAAAGTGTGAACTTGCCTGCAATGTTGATGAAGATGATTCGCACTCAAAACTCGTGATAGATCTACTCGTCACACTCCGGTCAATCTATCGTAAGCAAGCAATAGTAACCACACAATAAGTACTCATCTAATGCACAAGTAAAACTCGAACGAGAGAATGAACCAGAAAGTTCAACTTAAGAACTCCGGTTGCAAAGAAAGAACGAACCGAACAAACGACGGAAAACAAACAGCGGAAGAAAACAACTCGGTTCTAGCAAGTTGAAACTAGGTCAAAATTTTACAGTAGCAAAAACTTGTTTAAGTTGATTAGACGGAACGGCGGTTTCGAGACGAAACTCCAGGTGCTTGAATCACCTGATTCCGATAAACGAGCGAAAAGAAAGACTAGAACGAAGATCGGATCTGAGATCACGATCGGAAAGAACGCGGAATAAATCCGACGAGAAAGAAAAACGAAGAACGGTTAAACGAACGGGCGTTCGTGAACCTAGAAGAATCCGGTGATCACGTTCGTTAGGACGAACGGTCCGGCGAACGGTCCAAAGCAACTAAATTGGAAAAGAAAACGAATCCGATCTAGGGTTTCGGAGAAGAAAACCGAAACAAAAAACCGATCTAGAAAACGAATTAGAAGAGAAGAAAAGAATCGGAATGATTAGAAGAAAACGATCCGAGGAAAAGAAGACGCGGGGCAACCTTGGCGAGGGGCTCCGGCGACGTGGCGTAGGGCGGCGGCGTGGACAAGGTGCGGCGGCGGTGAACGGTGGCGACGGTGTAGGCAAGGCGCGGCGGCGGCGGGTGACGCAGGGCGCGGCGCGGGTGAGAGGCGCGGGGTGAGGCGCGGGGTGAGGCACGGCTTGGATGGTGGAGAGAGGGGTTTTGATTTGATGTTTAGAGGGGGGTGCTTGGGTATTTATATTGGGGAGGGGAGGGTTTTGCTTGGGGTAGGGGACAAGAAATAGACTAGGATTAGGAAACTAGAGGAAAAGATCTAGAAATAGATACGGAATAAACGAACATAGGACAAGAGTCCTACTAGGACTAGGCAAAAGAAGGAAGCGGCGGCTCCTGGCTCCCTGTGCGCGCGCGCTAGCCTTGGCCTCATGGTCGGCCGGCGGCTTGGTGGCTTGGGCCTTTGGCCCAAGGCGCTACAGTTTTTTTTTAAATCTGTTTCGCGCGCAGAAAAATACAGAAAAGAAAATCTACCGGACTCCAAAATTAATAAAGTAAACTTTCCCCGACTCCTAAAAATGAGTCGAACAAAATGAACTTTACTCGGGACCTAAAATGTAATTTTTGAAAACACGCATTTTTCCCTATCCAAATAAAATGCGAATAAAACTCCGGCAAACAAAATTTGATCTATTTATTAAATCTTCATTTTCCTAAATTTGGGAAAGTCATATTATTCCCTCTCTCATATTTTTGGATATTGGAAAAATTATTGAAGATAAAAATAAATAAATCAAATGATCCTCTTTTCAAAATTTGAGAGAACTCAAATATGAAAATAACGAAATCTTCAACTCTCTCCGAAGGTCCTTGAGTTGCGTGAAATTTCTAGGATCGACCAAAATGCAAGAAAAATAAGATATGCATGATGATCTCATATATAACATTCCAAATTGAAAATAAATTCAAAAGAGCTTTGAATTTAATTCTTTGAAACTCCCAACTCATATTTCATATAATTTGAAGAAGTCATTTTATCTTCTCTCGTGAAAATCATTGAGTCGCATAAAGTTCCAGAATTGGAATATTTCCAAATGAAATTCACTTATTTTTCAAACACCCTTTTCATTTTTAAATGGAAGAAGTCATGTTATCTTCGCTCAAGGGTTTTGTGTTTGAAAAGCATTTGAATTCATGGAGATCAGAAAGCAAATATGAAAGTCTGGGAAAGTCCTTTTATTCCCTCTCATTTAACTTTCAAAAGTTTCGAATTCACTCACTTTCAGACAATCAATCAGACAATCAATCAAATCTATCTATGTATTATAACATTCCAAAATTTAGAATTTTGGGATGTTACAAGGGCGCGCCCCCTTGCCTCGTGGGCCCCTCATGGTTCCCTTGGCCTACCTCCTTTGCCTATATATATCTACGTACCCCAAAACCATCCAGGAGCACCACAAAAAACTATTTCCACCGCCGCAACCTACTGTACCCATGAGATCCCATCTTTGAGCCCTTTCCGGCACTCCACCGGAGGGGGAATCGATCATGGAGGGCCTCTAAATCATCACCAAGGCCTCTCCGGTGATTTGTGAGTAGTTTACCACAGACCTTCGGGTCCATAGTTATTAGCTAGATGGCTTCTTCTCTCTCTTTGAATCTCCATACAAAGTTCTCCTCGATCTTCTTGGAGATCTATTCGATGTAACTCTTTTTGCGGTGTGTTTGTCGAGATCCGATGAATTGTGGGTTTGTGATCAAGTTTATCTTTGAGAAATATTTAAATCTCCTCTGAATTCTTTTATGTATGATTGGTTATCTTTGCAAGTCTCTTCGAATTATCAGTCTGGTTTGGCCTACTAGATTGATCTTTCTTGCCATGGGAGAAGTGCTTAGCTTTGGGTTCAATCTTGCGGTGTCCTTTCCCAGTGACAGCAGGGGCAGCAAGGCACATATTGTATTGTTGCCATCGAGGATAAAAAGATGGGGTTTATATCATATTGCTTGAGTTTATCCCTCTACATCATGTCATCTTGCTTAATGCGTTACTCTGTTCTTATGAACCTAATACTCTAGATGCATGCTAGATAGCGGTCGATGTGTGGAGTAATAGTCATAGATGCAGAATCGTTTCGATCTACTTGTTGCGGATGTGATGCCTATATACATGATCATGCCTAGATATTCTCATAACTATGCACTTTTCTATCAATTGCTCGACAATAATTTGTTCACCCACTGTAATAATTATGCTATCTTGAGAGAAGCCACTAGTGAAACATATGGCCCCCAGGTCTATTCTCTATGATATAAGTTTCCAATCTACTTTATTTTGCAATCTTTACATTTCAATCTATATCATAAAAATACCAAAAATATTTATCTTATCATATTATCTCTATCAGATCTCACTTTCGCAAGTGGTCATGAAGGTATTGACAACCCCTTTATCCCGTTGGTTGTGAGGTTCTTGTTTGTTTGTATAGGTGCGAGGGACTTGTGAGGAGCCTCCTACTGGATTGATACCTTGGTTCTCAAAAACTGAGGGAAATACTTACGCTACTTTGCCGCATCACCCTTTCCTCTTCAACGGAAAAACCAACACATGCTCAAGAGGTAGCAAGAAGGATTTCTGGCGCCGTTGCCGGGGAGGTCTTCGCTCAAGTCAAGACATACCAAGTACCCATCACAAACTCATCTCCCTCGCATTACATTATTTGCCATTTGCCTCTCGTTTTCCTCTCCCCCACTTCACCCTTGCCGTTTTATTCACCCTCTCTTTTCCGTTCGCCTCTTTTTCACTTGTCTCTTGTGTGCTTGTGTGTTAGATTGTTTATTTCGTTGTCATGGCTAGTACTCCTATCATCGTAAGTACTCCCTATCATGAAGTTCTTACTTTTAAACAAAGGGAGGGAGAAAATCTAAAAGATGCTTGGCATAGAATTTGCAATTCTCAAAATAGATCTACTAGGAAGCAACCTACTTCCATTCTTCTTCGCATTTTTTATGTAGGCATTATTCCTTGGAATAGATACATTCTTGATACCATTAACGGAACTGTTTGGGTAGCCATACTTTTGATGCTTATAATGCCATGCCAGATTTGTTCGGTCCACCACCTCTTTTGGTTAACGGAACTGTTTTAACTTTAGAACATGTGATGCAAAGGCTTGAAATTATTGAAAATAAAGTTGCTACTGTCGAGTTAATCGAAAATTTGGATAAAAAGATCCATAACCAAATTACCCAATATGGATCTAAGGTTGGAGTTGCTTTTAAATTTTTTAAGGAGAAGGAACCTATAGTTAATGAAAGGATAGATCAAGATTCTACAAGAATCGGTAAACTTGAGGATATTATTACTAATTTAGGGTCTACCTTTTCATCCATGAAAAATACTCCAACTCCTCCTACAGAAATTTCCAAATTAATGTATGTTCCCAAAAATAAGGGTGAATCTTCTAGTAAGGAAAATGCGGATCTCAAATCAATAAGTGTTCATTCCAACTTCTTTGCTCTTATTAAGGAACCTTTTGCTACAAACGAATATCTTGATTTCTTGCCTAAGAGTTTAATCATTACTAAAAAGAAAGAAACTCCTAAGGGTTATAAGTGTTCTATTGAAGAATTGAATGCCAAGGATGGCAATACTTAGATCTATTCTCGCTTTTATGCCTGGTTAGGGGCGTTAAACGATAGCGCTTGTTGGGAGGCAACCCAATTTTATTTTTGATCCTTGCTTTTTGTTCCTATTTAGTAATAAATAAATCATCTATCATCTATTTAGATGTGGTTTTATGTTTTAATTAGTGTTTGTGCCAAGTAGAACCTATAGGATCATCTTGGGTGAAAGTTAATTTGATCTTGCTGAAAAACAGAAACTTTTGCGCTCACGATAAAAAATCTAATAAATCACAGAGACGTGATTTTGAGTTGATTCTTTTTGCAGTAGATCAACAGAAAAATTTCCCAGGCCTTCCTATTTTGGTCGGATTTTTAGAGTTACAGAAGTATTCAAAAGTTACAGATTGCTACAAACTGATCTGTTCTTGACAGATTCTGTTTTTTGTGTGTTGTTTACTTATTTTGATGAATCTATGGCTAGTATCAGGGGCTATGAACCATAGAGAAGTTAGAATACAGTAGTTTTAACACCAATATAAACAAAAAATGAGTTCATTACAGTACCTTAAGTGGTGGTTTTTCTTTCTTGGACTAACGGAGCTCATGAGATTTCCTGTTGAGTTTTGTGTTGTGAAGTTTTCAAGTTTTGGGTAAAGATTTGATGGACTATGGAATAAGGAGTGGCAAGAGCCTAAGCTTGGGTATGCCCATGGCACCCCAAGATAATTCAAGTATAACCAAAAGCCTAAGCTTGGGGATGCCCCGGAAGGCATCCCCTCTTTCGTCTTCATCTATCGGTAACTTTACTTGGAGCTATATTTTCATTTACCACATGATATGTGGTTTGCTTGGAGCGTCTTGTATGATATGAGTCTTTGATTTTTAGTTTACCACAATCATCCTTGCTGTACACACCTTTTGGGAGAGACACACATGATTCAGAATTTATTAGAATACTCTATGTGCTTCACTTATATCTTTTGGGCTATACAGTTTTGCTCTAGTACTTCACTTATATATTTTTAGAGCACGGCAGTGGTTTTATTTTGTAGAAATTATTGATCTCTCATATTTCACTTATATTATTTTGAGTCTTTGTATAAGAACATGGTATTTGCTATGGTTATAAAATTGGTCCTAGAATGATGGGCATCCAAGTTGGGTATAATAAAAACTATCATAGAAAGTGAATTGAATACTATGATCAACTTGATGCCTAATAATTGTTTTGAGATATGAAGGTGGTAATATTAGAGTCATGCTAGTTGAGTAATTGTGAATTTGAGAAATACTTGTGTTGAGGTTTGCAAGTCCTGTAGCATGCACGTCGATGGTCTTTTCCTACCAATCTATCCCCCTAGGAGCATGCGCGTAGTGCTTGGTTTTTTATGACTTGTAGATTTTTGCAATAAGTATGTGAGTTCTTTATGACTAATGTTGAGTCCATGTATTATACACACTCTTACCTTACCATCATTGCTAGCCTCTTCGGTACCGTGCATTGCCCTTTCTCACCTCGAGAGTTGGTGCGAACTTCGTCGGTGCATCCAAACCCCGTGATATGATACGCTCTATCACACATAAACCTCCTTATATCTTCCTCAAAACAGCCACCATACCTACCTATTATGGCATTTCCATAGCCATTCCGAGATATATTTCTATGCAACTTTCCACCATTCTGTTTATTATGACACGCTTCATTATTGTCATATTGCTTTTGCATGATCATATAGTTGACATCGTACTTGTGGCAAGGCCACCATGCATAATTTTTCATACATGTCACTCTTGAGTCATTGCATATCCCGGTACACCGCCGGAGGCATTCATATAGAGTCATATTTTGTTCTAGTATCGAGTTGTAATTCATGAGTTATAAGTAAATAGAAGTGTGATGATCATCATTTTTAGAGCATTATCCCTTATAAAAAAGGAAAGGCCAAATAAAAAAAGGAAAGGCCAAAAAAAGGCCCAAAAAAAGGGGGGACAATGTTACTATCTTTTTCCACACTTGTGCTTCAAAGTAGCACCATGGTCTTCATGATAGAGAGTCTCCTATGTTGTCACTTTCATTTACTAAGGGGGAATCTTTCATTATAGAACTTGGCTTGTATATTCCAACGATGGGCTTCCTCAAAATTCCTTAGGTCTTCATGAGCAAGCAAGTTGGATGCACACCCACTTAGTTTCTTTTTGTTGAGCTTTCATACATTTATAGCTCTAGTGCATCCGTTGCATGGCAATCCCTACTCCTTGCATTGACATCAATTGATGGGCATCTCCCTAGCCCGTTGATTAGCCGCGTCGATGTGAGACTTTCCCCTTTTTGTCTTCTCCACATAACCCCTATCATTATACTCTATTCCACCCATAGTGCTATATCCATGGCTCACGCTCATGTATTGCGTGAAGATTGAAAAAAGTTTGAGATTACTAAAGTATGAAACAATTGCTTGGCTTGTCATAGGGGTTGTGCATGATGAGAGCATTCTTGTGTAACAAAAATGGAGCATGACCAAACTAGATGACTTTGTAGGGATAAACTTTCCTTTGCCATGTTATTTTGAGAAGACATGATTGCTTAGTTAGTATGCTTGAAGTATTATTATTCTTTTGTCAATATGAACTTTTATTTTGAATCATTTGGATCTGAAAATTCATGCCACAATAAAGAAAAATACATTGAGAAATATGCTAGGTAGCATTCCACTTCAAAAATTCGGTTTTTTATCATTTACCTACTCGAGGACGACCAGGAATTAAGCTTGGGGATGCTTGATACGTCTCCAATGTATCTATAATTTTTTATTGTTCCATCCTATTATATTACCTGTTTTGGATGTTTATGGGCTTTATTATACACTTTTATATCATTTTTGGGACTAACCTACTAACCGAAGGCATAGCCCGAATTGCTATTTTTTGGCCTATTTCAGAGTTTCGCAGCAAAGGAATATCAAACGGACTCCAAACGAAATGAAACCTTCGGGAGCGATCTTTTTGGAACAAACGCAATCCAGGATACTTGGAGTGGACGTCAAGAAGCAGCTGAGGCGGCCACGGGGGTGTAGGGCGCGCCCTAGGGGGGGCGCCCCCTGCCTCATGGGCCCCTCGTGGCTCCCCTGACCTACCTCCTTCGCCTATATACATCTATGTAGGACCTTGAAGTATGTCTAGAGGGGGGGTGATTAGACTACTTGAACAATAAAAACTTAACATTTTCCCAATTTTAGAGTTTGGCAGATTTTAGCTATTTTAGGACAAGTCAAGCAATCATCACACAATTCAAGCAAGCATGCAAAGAGTGTATAGGCAGCGGAAATTAAAGCATGCAACTTGCAAGAAAGTAAAGGGAAGGGTTTGGAGGATTCAAACATAATTGGAGACACGGATGTTTTTGGCGTGGTTCCGATAGGTGGTGCTATCGTACATCCACATTGATGGAGACTTCAACCCACGAAGGGTAACGGCTGCGCGAGTCCATGGAGGGCTCCACCCACGAAGGGTCCACGAAGAAGCAACCTTGTCTATCCCACCATGGCCGTCGCCCACGAAGGACTTGCCTCACTAGCGGTAGATCTTCACGAAGTAGGCGATCTCCTTGCCCTTACAAACTCCTTGGTTCAACTCCACAATCTTGTCGGAGGCTCCCAAGTGACACCTAGCCAATCTAGGAGACACCACTCTCCAAGAAGTAACAAATGGTGTGTTGATGATGAACTCCTTGCTCTTGTGCTTCAAATGATAGTCTCCCCAACACTCAACTCTCTCTCATAGGATTTGGATCTGGTGGAAAGAGGGTTTGAGTGGAAAGCAACTTGGGGAAGGCTAGAGATCAAGATTCATATGGTAGGAATGGAATATCTTGGCCTCAACACATGAGTAAGTGGTTCTCTCTCAGAAATGGTAAGTTGGAAGTGTAGGTTTAGTCTGATGGCTCTCTCCACAAATGAAGAGGAGGTGGAGGGGTGTATATAGCCTCCACACAAAATCTAACCGGTACACACAATTTACCAAACTCGGTGGGACCGAATCGTTAAACTCGGTCGGACCGATTTAGTAAACCTAGTGACCGTTAGTGATTTTCGGTGGGACTGACATGCATCTCGGTGAGACCAATTCGGTTAGGGTTAGGTCATAACGTAATCTCGGTGAGACCGATTACACAAACTCGGTGAGACCGATTTGGTAATAAGCTTTCCAGAGAGTTGGTCGGGTAAACTCGGTGGGACCGATTTGCTCTTTTCGGTGAGACTGAAATGTTACAAAAAGGAAATAGAGAGTTTACATTGCAATCTCGATGGGACCGATCGCTCACTTCGGTTAGACCGAAACGTTACGAAGGGAAATAGAGAGATTGAAATCCCATCTCGGTGAGACCAAGATCCCTATCGGTAAGACCGATTTGCTTAGGGTTTGTGGCAGTGGCTATGACTTTTGGAATCGGTGGCGCCGGATAGAAAGAATCGTTGTGACCGATTTTGGCTTTAGGTTTAGGTCATTTGTGGATGTGGGAAAGTAGTTGAGGGTTTTTGGAGCATATCACTAAGCACATGGAGCAAGAGGCTCATTAAGCAACACCTCATCCCTTCTTAATAGTATTGGCTTTTCCTATAGACTCAATGTAATCTTGGATCACTAAAATGTAAAATGAAGAGTCTTGAGCTTTTGAGCTTGAGCCAATCCTTTGTCCTTAGTATTTTGAGGGATCCACTTTCATCATCCATGCCATGCCATTCATTGAGCTTTCCTGAAACAATAGTCTTGGAATAGCATTAGCTCAATGAGCTATATGTTGTTATGAATTACCAAAACCACCTAGGGATAGTTGCACTTTCAATCTCCCCCTTTTTGGTAATTGATGACAACATATAGATCAAAGCTTCGACAAATGATAATAAAATTTAAATAACATCGTCGCTTTGAGAAGTATGTGATAAGCAAGAGCTCCCCCTAAATTTGTGCATAGTTTTAGATTTGCTTTGGACTGCAAATGCACAATGAATTAGGCTCATGGGTTACTCTTCCATGTCACATACATCTTGGTGGGGCGCTCAAAATAATAAACAATGAATACATGCACTCATCACCAAGCATAGTGAGTGATCACATAAGATAGATAGGATAATATCATCAAACATGCATAAGTGTAGCTTATGATCAAACACATGATCATCAATGTCTCACAAGCATAGTATCTCAACCAAAAGCAAACAAAGATTGAAAAACCACCAAATAAAGCAAGAGAGAACAAAAGCAACACTCTCTCTCTCGAAGCCTATGATCTATACATTTTTCTCCCCCTTTGGCAACAAGTTACCAAAAAGTTCATAGAAAATGCATAGTGCTAGATCGACTCTCAGGCTTGATCTTCTGGTGGTGGTGTAGAGATGGCTCCTTGGATGAAGGCTTCAGTTGAAGTGGATGGAGCTGGAGGAGTTGGTGCTGGAGCTGGTTGCACTGGAACTGTAGGGGTAGTGGCTGGTGCTGAAGTTGTTGCTCTAGTGTCTGTCACTGGCACTGCAACTGACCTCTGGGCTCTGGGCACTCTGGCAAACACATTGGTGGTAGTCTTGCCCTTCCTCTCCTGCATGTCATCCTGCAGCTGCTCCACAACTGACTGAATCTCAGTTACCTTGACATCTAGGTCATAGAATTTTTGTTCCATGATTCTTTCCAGGCTCTCCTGGTTTTGAGTTAGGGTGGACAACCCCTTCTCAATCCTCAGAGATGATGCTATCAAGTAACCAAGCTGCTCCTATTTGGTTTTCAAGAAATATTCAGATGCCTCCTCTTGAGTTGGCATCTTGGCAGCCTTCTCCCTCTTTGCCTTCTCCTTCTTCTCCTGAGTTTGAACTGATGATGGATCATCCTCATTCATGACAACCTGATTGTCCTCAAAGTCTAGATAAAGTGGAAAGTGTTCCTTATCCAATTGATATTTTCCTGTGCCCATCTTTGAGTTTATCAATTCTTGAATCTGAGGTGCATATCCACATCTCCTCTTATGATCTGTTGCAGTCCTCTTGATAGTTTCAACTATAAGGCTCATGACTTTGAATTTTTGTGGCACATCAAATAAATGCAACATATTGATGGCATGCCCTTTGATCATGTTATGGTCACCAGACTTGGGAAACAAAGTGTGCCTCAGAATCCAATTTATGGTTGGGAACCCTGACAGCAGAAAGTGAACTGATCCAAAAGTGAAAGTCTCTAGGGCTTTGTCTGGGATCTCCTTGTACATGTGTGCCATGGTATTGTGTCCCATTTTCTTCTTGGCATATACATCCAGATCACCATCATTTTCCTTTGGGGCATTTATCAGTTTTGCCCATTCTTCTACAGTGGATTGGTACCTTGTACCTTCAGACATCCAAACTATTCTTCCATCTGGGTAAAAATGTGTTGTGGAGTAGAATTGCATGATAAGTTCATCATTCCAATTTGTGAGCTTTTGCCCAACAAAATCTGCAACTCCACAAGCAACAAAGCTGCCTTGCACTCCAGGATAGTGCTCTTAATTCTCCTTGATGAATTTCGAGTCAACCCACCTCATGTCACAAACTATGGGCTTCATGTCCAACAGAATTGTTTCATAGAAGTCCTGTTGTTCCTTTGTATGGAACCTGTAATCAACAGCAGTCCTTCTCCTTGTGGCATATGGATCTGCCATTCTCCACAGTCTCAGCCCTGAATCCTACCTGATTCTCATGTCCTCAGCCACAGGATGGGCATCATTGTGGTCTGGTATCTTGGGCTTGAGCTTCCTTAGAACCTGTCCTTCTTCATCTTCCTCCTCAGCAACCTCAGGCACTGGGGCCTTGTTCTTCTCAGCAGCTGGAATACTCCTGGTATTCCTCTTTGGTGCAGACTTGGCCTTGGGGGCAGCTTTGGGTGCTTCCTTGGGCTTAGATGTTGCAGCCCCAGATCTGATTGCATCACCCATAAACTTTGGTGCCTTTGGTGCTGGTGCAGAAGGCTCTTCCTCTTCCATCATTGAAGGTTGCCCTACAACTCTGGCCATGGTCTTCTTGCCCCTTTCCTTCCTCTTCTTGCTTTCATCAGCTGGCTCTTTGGGATCAGGATTTTCAGGCAGTTGAGTTGATGCTCTGGCCTTGGGCATAGGTTGCCTTCTTGCAGGCCTTTTAATCTTCATGCCTGGCTTTATATCTTTTGCTGAGCCATATTCCTTCTTGAGCACCACTTTCTTGGAAGTAGCCTCATCTTCCTCAGCTTTGTAATCTTCATCCTCTGAATCTGAAGTTCTTTTCCTCCTTTGCCTAGTTGCAGCCTTAGGCAAATTACTAGGAGTACTTCTGCTCCCTTCATCTGAAGTTGAGGGACTAGTGCCCTCACTCAAGTCCATCTGCTCTTCTGCCCTATTCTGGCTGTCACTTTGATCAGACATACTGCAAACGCTGACTACTGACCCTGTGAAGAGTTATAGATGAGATAGAAAAGATGAGCATCACAAAATGCAAAGGTTTTTGCAAAAGAATGACTCAAAAGTTCAGTCTTAGTTTTCCACAGAAAGCATTTCAGATCCACTGATTTTCAAATTTGGTGATACAGAAGCAGTTTTGGAACCTAAACTGATGATCTCGGTTGGACCGAGTTTTAGTTCGGTGGTACCGAGACTGCTAGGGTTTCACAGAATCCTCAAATCGGTTGCACCGATTAGTAATTCTCGGTCAGACCAAGAGTCACTAGTGCAATGGCATAAGCCAAATCGGTGAGACCGAGTTTTTCATCTCGGTGGGTCCGAGATGGTTTCGGCGGAAACCTAAACCTAAAAATTTCAATCACGTCTAATCTATGAACTACTTTGGCTGGATGGAAGAGTTTCAATCATGGCAAGAATCAATATGAAAACAATGTTCCAGGAATCAGACATGGATAGCACAAAGATTAAGTCCATACCCTAACTTGGCGGTGGACTTGCTATGGCGGCAACGGTGGGGACGAAATCCATTGACGGCGGCGGAGACCAGCGACAGGAGGCTGCTGGTGACGAGGAGACGATCCGGAGACCACGATGGTAGAGCGAGCTGTTGCGCGGGCGAAGGGTTTCGGAGAAATTTCCAAAGTTTTGCCCGTGGCTATATATAGCTCGACCCTGTCAGTGTGACCGAGTGGAACAACTCGGTGGCACCGAGATGCATAACTGTGTTCAGTTACAGCAAATCGGTGAGACCGAAAAGTTCAAATCGGTTGCACCGAGATTGAAAACTCAGATCAACTTGATGATCTTGGTAGGACCGAAATGGAAGGATCGGTCAGACCGAGAATCACAAAGAGGTTTTGGAAGTTTAAGTCCATGACGAATCGGGGACTCCGAGTGCTCCTCACACAGAGTGGTTCGAATCTGACTTGATCAAATTTTGTGATGTAGCATGAATAGAGTTTGAGACGAGAAAAGCATAGATAGCTAAAGAAGGTTCTTAGGCATTCTTGTCCATCCGCTTGGCACAAAGAAAGGAAAAAATCCAAACAAACAAAACAACAAGTGGATGTCCTTGAATGAGTAAAATATTCACCAACATGCTCACACAATAAGATGGCAATTGAAATATGTGGCAAAGCATGCACAACCAATTCTAGCATCTATCAAACAATTGGCGATGACTAGGTCATCTATATATGAGTACATTGACTTAGGAGTCAAATGAGAACATTTGATCATAGGTCATACTCATCGTTTAAGCTCAAGTGGGGTTACCACTTTTACATAATGCATTAATGTATTCACACCATTAGAGTTGCTTTGACTCAATTCTTAGAGTTAAGCTCCCCCTAGATGTGAGATCCCCCCTTAGAGGGATGAACTAACCTTGGGTTTTGTCGATGATGACTTCATATAGGTGTTGAAGATGTAGATGCTCAATGTTGATGTAGATCATTTGGAGCAATCCTTTGGAGTGAGTTGCACTTTCAACTTGCCTACATGGGTTAGTCCCAAAAGGAACAAACAAGAATATCCATAGACATAGAGTGATGCACACACAAGATGATGTCCATGAAAACATTAGGTTACCTTGTCCCTTGCCTTACCAACATGAGGGTTTGTGACTCCTTGAACTAGTGCAAGATGTGAAAGTTGATTGCACTTGTTCTTGCCAAAATGATATGAGTGAAGAATGTTCGCGGAGTCACCCTGAAGAACTCTCTAGTTCTTCTTCTTCGGGATCCACATCATCTTGATGGGAATCCTTGGAGTTGTAGTTGTACTTGATGAAGTAGAACTTGACGTAGTCTTGGGGACCCACTTGAACGAGGCTTTAGGTGCTTCTTCAAATGCATCAATCTCTTCTTGAAGCCTGTCCTTGCCTTTGTTCTTGTGGTCTTGTGGTGGAAGATCGTCTTGAGCTTGTGTCCCCTTGAAGGAAGTAGGATCATACTTCTCTTGTTGAGGAACAAACTTTTTCTTGGGGTATTGATCTTCTTCCCACTCAACTCCATTGGCGTTGAACTTTCGTTCAAAACCAACACCTTGATTCTTCCAGTGTCTTCCTTGCTTGTGTACAATTTCCTCGAATTGCTTACTCCCGGCAAGGCTCTTGTAAACACCTTTCTCTATAATTCCCTTCAATAAACTATTTTCTTGCTCAAGTGTAACTTGGCTAAGAGAATCATTAGTGGAATCAAGAGAACTACTAGAAGCATCAACATTGGATTTGACATTATTATTGTTACTACTAGAGGAAGTATCTTTCTTGTACTTGTTACTAGACTTGACTTGAGGCATGTAAGTAGATAAGAGTAAATGCTTGGCAATGTAAGAAGAACTTTTCTTGCGGAGATCATCATTTATTGCCTTTAAGAACTCATGCTCTTGCTCAAGATTGAGCTTTTCAAAGCGTAACTTCTCATGAGCCCTTAAAAGTTCTCGATGATCTTCAAAGATAGTTTCATGAGCCAACTTAAGAGTGTTTAGTTCTTTAGTTAGAAGCTCAATTTTCTCCTTATCATTTTCATTCATTTGATTAGCATGATTAATTGACGTTTCATCGTAGTATTCATCACTAGAGTTGTCAACAAGTAAATCATCATCCACAAGCAAGTCATCTTCATCACTATTAAAATCAACATACTCAGGATGTGTTACCTTTGGACCTTTGGCCATGAAGCATCTTCCAATTCCTTCATTTGGTGAATCAAATATGTCGTAGGAGTTGGTTGACACAAGTGCTAGACCGGCAACACCTTCATCTTGAGTATGCTTGGAGTCGGAGTGATAGCTTCTCTCGGAGTGTTTGTCGGAGTCGGAGCCGGAAACCCATTCACCAACATGAGCTTGATGTCTTCGTTTTGTGTAGCTCCTTGATGACTTGTCCTTCCATTCCGAATCCTTGCTTCTCTGTGAGGGTCTTCGTTCATAACGATCATCTCTACTCCTCCTCTCTCTTGGTGGTGATTCTTCTCTTTTGCTCCTTCTTCTTGGAGAATCTTCTCTTCTTTTGTAGGGTGTCATACACTCATTGGAGTAGTGTCCGGGTCTCCCACAATTGTAGCAATTGCGCTCTCGACTGGACGATCTCTTGTCATGATAAGACCTTGACTTGGAGCTTCTTTCTTTGCTTCTACTCTTGTAGAATTTGTTGAAGTTCTTCACCATTAAGCTCAATTCTTCATTGAAGGTTTGTTTCTCACTTGATGATGTGGGGGCTTCACTTGAGGCTTTGTAAGCACCACTTGACTTGTTGTGAAGTTCCTCCTTATCCTTGAGTGACATCTCATGAGCAACAATCCTTCCAATGACTTCCGTTGGCTTGAGATTTTTGTAGTTTGGCATCATTTGGATCAATGTGCACACGGTATCATACTTTCCATCCAATGCTCTTAGGATCTTCTTGATGATGAATCTGTCGGTCATCTCTTCACTCCCTAAGCCGGCAATCTCATTTGTGATAAGAGCAAGCCTAGAGTACATTTCAGCGACACCTTCACCATCCTTCATTTTGAACTTGTCAAGCTGACTTTGGAGCACATCCAACTTGGATTCCTTGACGGACTCGGTACCTTTATGCATATCAATCAAAGTATCCCAAATTTCCTTTGCATTCTCAAGATGGCTGATCTTGTTGAACTCTTCAGGGGACAACCCGTTGAAGATGATATCACAAGCTTGAGTGTTGTATTGCAGCATCTTCAATTCTTCCGCATTTGCTTCATGGTTTGGTTCTCTCCCATCGAAGAATTCACCTTGCAAGCCAATACAAATAATTTCCCAAACGGCGGGGTTATGTCCAAGAATATGCATTTTCATCTTATGCTTCCAACTAGCAAAATTAGTACCATCAAAGTAAGGACCTCTACGGTGATAATTTCCCTCGCTAGACGCCATACTCTCCTAGGTTGTGAAACCAAGGCTATGACCACCAAAAGCTATGGAAATCAAAGCAAATGGAGACCAAGCTCTGATACCACTTGTAGGACCTTGAAGTATGTCTAGAGGGGGGTGATTAGACTACTTGAACAATAAAAACTTAACCTTTTCCCAATTTTAGAGTTTGGCAGATTTTAGCTATTTTAGGACAAGTCAAGCAATCATCACACAATTCAAGCAAGCATGCAAAGAGTGTATAGGCAGCGGAAATTAAAGCATGCAACTTGCAAGAAAGTAAAGGGAAGGGTTTGGAGGATTCAAACGCAATTGGAGACACGCATGTTTTTGGCGTGGTTTCGATAGGTGGTGCTATCGTACATTCACGTTGATGGAGACTTCAACCCATGAAGGGTAACGGCTGCGCGAGTCCACGGAGGGCTCCACCCACGAAGGGACCACGAAGAAGCAACCTTGTCTATCCCACCATGGCCGTCGCCCACGAAGGACTTGCCTCACTAGCGGTAGATCTTCACGAAGTAGGCGATCTCCTTGCCCTTACAAACTCCTTAGTTCAACTCCACAATCTTGTCGGAGGCTCCCAAGTGACACCTAGCCAATCTAGGAGACACCACTCTCGAAGAAGTAACAAATGGTGCGTTGATGATGAACTCCTTGCTCTTGTGCTTCAAATGATAGTCTCCCCAACACTCAACTCTCTCTCATAGGATTTGGATCTGGTGGAAAGAGGGTTTGAGTGGAAAGCAACTTGGGTAAGGCTAGAGATCAAGATTCATATGGTAGGAATGGAATATCTTGGCCTCAACACATGAGTAGGTGGTTCTCTCTCAGAAATGGTAAGTTGGAAGTGTAGGTTTAGTCTGATGGCTCTCTCCAGGAATGAAGAGGAGGTGGAGGGGTGTATATAGCCTCCACACAAAATCTAACCGTTACACACAATTTACCAAACTCAGTGGGCCCAAATTGGTAAACTCGGTCGGACCGATTTAGTAAATCTAGTGACTGTTAGTGATTTTCGGTGGGACTGACATGCATCTCGGTGAGACCGATTCGGTTAGGGTTAGGGCATAACGTAATTTCGGTGAGACTGATTACACAAACTCGGTGAGACCGATTTGGTAATAAGCTTTCCAGAGAGTTGGTCGGGTAAACTCGGTGGGACCGATTTGCTCTTTTCGGTGAGACCGAAATGTTACAAAAAGGAAACAGAGAGTTTACATTGCAATCTCGGCGGGACCGATCGCTCATTTCGTTTAGACCAAAATGTTACGAAGGGAAACAGAGAGATTGCAATCCCATCTCGGTGAGACCGAGATCCCTATCGGTAAGCCCGATTTGCTTAGGGTTTGTGGCAGTGGCTATGACTTTTGGAATCGGTGGCGCCGGATAGAAAGAATCGGTGTGACAGATTTTGGCTTTAGGTTTAGGTCATTTGTGGATGTGGGAAAGTAGTTGAGGGTTTTTGGAGCATATCACTAAGCACATGGAGTAAGAGGCTCATTAAGCAACACCCCATCCCTTCTTGATAGTATTGGCTTTTCCTATAGACTCAATGTGATCTTGGATCACCAAAATGTAAAATGAAGAGTCTTGAGCTTTTGAGCTTCAACCAATCCTTTGTCCTTAGTATTTTGAGGGATCCACTTTCATCATCCATGCCATGCCATTCATTGAGCTTTCCTGAAACAATAGTCTTGGAATAGCATTAGCTCAATGAGCTATATGTTGTTATGAATTACCAAAACCACCTAGGGATAGTTGCACTTTCAATCTACGTACCCTGAAACCATCCAAGACCACCACGAAAAACTATTTCCACCACCGCAACCTTCTGTACCCATGAGATCCCATCTTGGAGCCTTTTCCGGCGCTCCGCCGGAGGGGGAATCGATCACGGAGGGCCTCTACATCATCACCAAGGCCTCTTCGATGAGTTGTGATTAGTTTACCACAGACCTTCGGGTCCATAGTTATAAGCTAGATGGCTTCTTCTCTCTCTTTGAATCTCAATACAAAGTTCTCCTCGATCTTCTTGGAGATCTATTCGATGTAACTCTTTCTGTGCTGTGTTTGTCGAGATTCGATGAATTGTGGGTTTATGATCAAGTTTATCTATGAGAAATATTTGAATCTCCTCTAAATTCTTTTATGTATGATTGGTTATCTTTGCAAGTCTCTTTGAATTATCAGTTTGGTTTGGCCTACTAGATTGATCTTTCTTGCCATGGGAGAAGTGCTTAGCTTTGGGTTCAATCTTGCGGTGTCCTTTCCCAGTGACAGCAGGAGCAGCAAGGCACATATTGTATTGTTGCCATCGAGGATAAAAAAATGGGGTTTATATCATATTGCTTGAGTTTATCCCTCTACATCATGCCATCTTCCTTAATGTGTTACTCTATTCTTATTAATTTAATACTCTAGATGCATGCTGGATAGCGGTCGATGTATGGATTAATAGTCATAGATGCAGAATTGTTTCGGTCTACTTGTTGCGGACGTGATTCCTATATACATGATCATGCCTAGATATTCTCATAACTATGCACTTTTCTATCAATTGCTCGACAGTAATTTGTTCACCATAATAATTATGCTATCTTGAGAGAAGCCACTAGTGAAACCTATGGCCCCGGGTCTATTCTCTATCATATAAGTTTCCAATCTACTTTATTTTGCAATCTTTACTTTTCAATCTATATCATAAAAATACCAAAAATATTTATCTTATCATATTATCTCTATCAGATCTCACTTTCACAAGTGGACGTGAAGGGATTGAGAACCCCTTTATCGCGTTGGTTGCGAGGTTCTTGTTTGTTTGTGTAGGTGCGAGGGACTTGTGAGGAGCCTCCTACTGGAATGATACCTTGGTTCTTAAAAACTGATGGAAATACTTACGCTACTTAGCTGCAATACCCTTTCCTCTTCAAGGGAAAAACGAACGCATGCTCAAGAAGCGTCCACGAGGCAGGAGGGCGCGCCCAGGGGGGTAGGCGCTCCCCCACCCTCGTGGGCCCCTCGTAGCTCCACCGACGTACTTCTTTCGCCTATATATACTCTTATACCCTAGAAACATCAGTGGGAGCCACGAAACCACTTTTCCACCGCCGCAACCTTCTGTACCCGTGAGATCCCATCTTGGGGCCTTTTCCAGTGGTCTGCCGAAGGGGGAATCGATCATGGAGGGCTTCTACGTCAACACCATTGCCTCTCCGATGAAGCATGAGTAGTTTACTACAGACCTTCGGGTCCATAGTTATTAGCTAGATGGCTTCTTCTCTCTCTTTGATTCTCAATACAAAGTTCTCTTCGATGTTCTTGGAGATCTATTTCATGTAATACTCTTTTGCGGTGTGTTTGCTGAGATCCGATGAATTGTTGATTTATGAACAAGATTATCTATGAATATTATTTGGTTCTTGTTGGGGATATAACTACTGAGTATAAACTGCACAGGAAGGGTCGGGTTATGCTCGCAAGGATTTATCTGTATTGAAGGCCATGAAGACAAGGAGTATGGCGCTTTACTACAGAGACCAAAAGGCCCAGAGCCCAAGGGCGGATTAGGGCCCATAGACATAAACCGCCATGAGATTTTAACTTGTATTGTAAGATAGGGAAAGGAAGAAACTGAGCCGGACACATGTATGAGCCGTCCTCGGGATTCTGTAGACCGTCGGGCGTCAACCTATGTATATAAAGGGACGACCCGGCGGCGGTTCAGGGACAAGAAATAACAACTCGAGAGCTAGGCAAAGCGGATTTGCTCCCTGGTTATCGAGACCTCATCAATTCCACCACAACTGGATCGTAGGCTTTTACCTTCACCGAAGGGGCCGAACCAGTATAAACTCCCCGTGTCCTTTGTCCGGTTTAACTCCTCTAAGCTAACCTAGTCGTGATGGCTCCACGACTAAGTCCTCGCACTAGGACATCTGACGTGATAATTCCATGATAGTTGGCACCCACCGTGGGGCTCCCGCACGATGGTTTCAAGTTCTTGGAGGGCAAGTTCGAAGGACTCAAGGGATATGCAGTGGGTCGGATGACCAAGAGTCATCGCGGCAAGCTCTACATCGACGATGCGGGCTGGGGCCCCGACACTGGCTCGATCGAGTACCGGTATTGGGTCCCCTTCGAAGGAATTCATGTCTTTATCGGCAAGATCGGCAAATCGGGCCCTGAGCCGCACATCTGCACTGACCTCGTCGAGACGGCTCAGCGTGCAAGACCTGCACGGATTCAGCCCGCCATGAAGCGTGCGCTCATAGGATTCATCCATGGTGCAGAATCTGAACCGGTATCTGATGATGAGACGGTCGTTTATTCCGATGGCGAGTCATCCACCGGGGAGACTGAGTCATTTTACCAAGTGCAGGATGGCCAGTTCGGGGGCTGTTCCGATGGCGACAGTATTCCGGACCCCCTTGAACCGCCAAACCGGGTTGCGATCTTCATGGCTGGTACGCAGCCCGCACCACACTCCTTAGCAGCGGCGGCAATGATTTCCGTATCGGCAGCCAGGGTAGGAGGCCCCGCGCGCCCGCTGGCTCAAGTCTTGTCTGGTTTACTGGATGCTTTAGCAACATTGTTGACCACTGAGGTTAATCCGTATAATCGAGATGAGCATAATGCGGAGGTCAGAAAATTGCGGGATCAAATAACTCAGGCCAAGGAGGACATGGCTACTGAGGAGACCAGGATGGCCGAGGAGCGGGCCGCTTTGGATGCCCAAGCTCAAGGAGTTCATGCAGAGTATTACCGGCTTATGTTGGACCAGAACGCTTCAAACGAGGTGATGAGGAGGAGGCACCAGTCTCGTCTACCGCCGATTTACGAAGCAAGGAATCTTTTCAGTATGCCAGGAGCGGGAACCAGTAACCTGCCAGCGATAAACCGGGTTGAAGCACCCGGGAGCGGAGCACCGGATCAGCCACGCACGATGGATCCGCCTCAACAGAACCATGATCCACCATAGTACGTGCCAGCACCACTAGGTCACTTTCCTACCCCTTTGGATAATATGATTGCTGCGGTCTCAAGATTGGCTGCTATTCCAATTGAAGGCGATTCTTTGGCAGCACTTGAGACACGACGGGCTAGAGATCTCCTCCAAACAACAATGGTTCAGTAGCAGGCTTATTCATAAAGTCGTGACAGGATTCATTCTACCCCCCGCCCAAGCAGGAGTTACAGCAGGCATGTTGAAGAACCAGCTGGTCAAATAGTGGACGGAATCATAATCCGCCACGTAGGCCTAACCCAGCAGGAGGGAGAACTGATCCACAGGATGTAGTGGACCAAGGACGAGCACGTCGAGGAGCCCGATTAGCTGCGCAGGATCTGGAGCATCAACTTACGCCGGTTCGTGCAACAACTACAGTGGAGCCAGGAGTTGTTTTCACCACTTTGGGGGTGCCGTGTCTCACCCCAGCCCTGCGCAATGTGCGGTTGCCTAAGGACTTCAAGGGTCCTCGAAAGGTGCCCAATTACACTTCTGACTTACACCCCGAGTCATGGGTCGAGACCTATGAGATGGCGATGGAGATGCTGGATGTGGATGGAGCGGCGTGTGCTAAGTACTTCACTATGATGCAAGAAGGAACAACTCACACTTGGTTAAAAAGTTTGCCACCTAACTCCATTAGGTCATGGGATGAGCTGAAGAGCCGATTTATCAGCAATTTTAAAGACACATGCAAGCAACCCATGTCAATTGTAGATTTGTTCGCTTGTATTCAGGAGGAGAACGAATCAACTACCCATTGGGTGTGCCGGGTTTCAAAGATTTTGCAGTCATCAGACCGCATCAACGCCGATTCAGCAGTTATAACATTGGAGGGCAATTGCAAGTTTAAACCTTTAAAGTTGAAGTTGGGACGACTCAAGCGTCACTGCAATGATATGGGAACGCTAATGGCAGCTCTGGTTAAGTATGCTGACTATGGTAGTACCAAGGATCCTGAGTCTGATGAGGAAAAGCCGGGGAAGGGAAAGAAGAGCGGCAACACCAAGGGGCAACAGCATAATCCGGCGGGCCACGGAAACAATGGTAATCGTAAAGCGGACAGTTCGGATTTTGTGGCTAACACCAATGTGCAGGGTAATGCTCAGCGTCGTAAGGGTAAACCGCCCCAGTGGGGTGGAGGCATGAATCTGGAGCGCCTGCTAAACCAACCTTGCCCAAAGCACGCGACGAAAGAGAATCCAGCCACGCACCTCTGGAAGGATTGCTTCATTATGCGGGAGTTCAAAAACACCGATCTGTTCCGATATGATCAAGGTCCGTCTGGCGTTCAGGTCCCGGATCTCACGGGCTGGGTTACAGCGGAGGCGGTTCAAGCTCAGGATTTCAGGGTAATCAGGGCAATCAGAACAACTAGGGTGGTCACAACCAGTAGAATAATCAGGGGAATCAGCAACAGTCGGGTTATCAGAGTCACCCGAAGCAGTTGAATAGTGGGCAGTATCATGTCTTCACCACTAGCTTGTGTAAGCGTGATCAAAAGCTTCACAAAAGGACAGTTAACTCTGTCGAACCGGCGGTGCCCCGTTACTTGCGCTGGTCTGAGCAGCCCATTGTGTGGAGCAGAGAGGATCATCCGCCCCGAGTTGATAATCTGGGTCATCTGGCTTTGGTGGTGGTACCTCAGGTTGGGGGTTATAAGTTTACCAAGGTACTCATGGATGGAGGGAGCAGCATCAACATCCTGTATTATGAAACCTTCCGTCGTATGGGATTGACGGATAAGAATCTTAAACCGTCAAACACTGTTTTTCACGGTGTGGTACCAGGTAAATCGGCATACCCGGTTGGCAAGATAGCTCTGGAAGTTGTGTTTGGACATGATCGTGATTCCAGGTCAGAAACCTTAACCTTTGAGGTGGTGAAAATCCAGAGCCCATATCACGCCCTGTTTGGACGGCCGGCTTGTGCAAGGTTCATGGCAAGGCCCTGTTATGTTTATCTACAGCTCAAAATGTCGGGTCATAAGGGGACCATTACAGTACATGGGAGTCGTAAGATTGCTTTGGATTGCGAAGAGGGTGATGCGGCCTATGCTCAGTCGGTTTGCGCAGCAGAAGAGTTGAAGTTCTACAAGGACAATGTTGATCCGGCGGATATGACTCCTCTGAATAAGCCCACCACAGAGCATGACCCAACCTTGAAGTTTAAACCGGCTGATGAGACTAAGCTAGTTGATTTTGTTCCTGGCGATTCATCCAAACAGTTTAGTATCAGCACTAATCTGGATACGAAATAGGAAAGCGCGCTCATCGAGTTCATCCGTGAGAACCGGGACATCTTTGCATGGAAGCCTTCTGACATGCCAGGTGTGCCGAGGGAACTCGCTGAGCACAATCTCAATATTGATCCCAAGTTTAAACTGATCAAGCAGTTTCTTCGCCGCTTAAATGAAGAAAGGCGCAAGGCTATTAGTGAGGAGGTAGCCCAGATTTTGGCGGCTGGGTTTATCATTGAGGTTTTTCATCCAGAGTGGCAGGCTAATCCGGTGCTGGTGCTTAAGAAGAATGGCACTTGGCGTATGTGTGTGGATTACACGGACTTGAACAAGGCTTGTCCGGCTGATCCTTTCGCTCTCCCTCGTATTGATGCTACGACGGGTTGTGAGCGATTGAGTTTCTTGGATGCTTATCCTGGTTATCATCAAATCAAGATGGCAGTTAAGGACCAGGAGAAAACAGCTTTTATCACTCCCTTTGGAGCCTTCTGCTATGTGTCTATGCCTTTTGGGCTCAAGAGTGCCCAGGCGACTTATCAGCAATGTGTGCAAAACTGTCTGCATAATCAAATTAGGCGCAATGTTCATGCTTATGTGGATGATATTGTGGTGAAGTCCGGGAAGAAGGAGACACTGATAGACGACTTGAAGAAGACCTTTGATAATCTTCGGGTTTATAAGATGATGCTTATTTCGGCCAAGTGTGTCTTCAGTGTTCCGGCAGGAAAGCTTCTAGGTTTTCTGGTGTCTAACAGGGGCATTGAAGCTAATCTCGAAAAGATTAAGGCTATTACGTCCCTGGCTAAACCAGCGTGTAGATGTTCAACGTCTGGCGGGTCGTATTGCGGCCCTGAGCCGGTTTATCAGCCAGTTGGGAGAAAAGGCGGTCCCTCTGTATCAGATGATGAAAAAGACGGACAACTTTGTCTGGAGTGATGCTGCTAATGCGGCGTTTGAGGACTTGAAGAAGCAGTTGGCCGAGCCACTGGTCCTTGCTGCTCCAGTCGATAATGAGCCGTTGTTGTTATACGTGGCTGATAATGGCCGGGCTGTCAGCGTGGCTATTGTTGTAGAATGCAAGGAGGCTGGGAAGGAATATCCAGTTCAACGGCCAGTTTATTATATTAGTGAAGTGCTCATTGAGTCGAAGCAGAGATATCCACATTGGCAGAAGCTTGTGTATGGGGTTTTCATGGCGAGTCGGAAGCTTAAGCAATACTTTCAGGGCCATCCCATCACAGTGGTCAGTTCCGCTCCTTTGGGAGATATAATCCAGAACAGGGAGGCAACTAGGCGGGTTGCTAAGTGGGCTATTGAGCTTGGACCGCATGGGTTGAAGTATATGCCTCGGACGGCTATCAAGTCCCGGGCACTCGTGGACTTCATTAATGACTGGACAGAGTTGCAGGCACTGGAGGACAAACCGGATAACACGTACTGGACTATCCACTTCGACAGGTCCAGGCAATTGGAGGGCTCGGGGGCTGGAGCTGTCCTTACTTTCCCTCAAGGTGATAAAATTCGTTATGTTCTCCGCTTAATGTTTCCCTGTACTAACAATGCAGCTGAGTACGAGGCCTTGCTCCACGGTCTTTGAGTGGCTAAGGAAATGAACTTAAGCCGAGTATGATGCTTTGGGGACTCTGATCTGGTGGCTCAGCAAGTCTCTGGTACTTGGGATTCTAAGGATACACTCATGGCGGCTTATCGATGAGAGGTGGATGTTGTTGCTGGTCACTTCAAGGGTTATCAGGTTGAGCACATTGATCGGCGCAAAAATGAAGCGGCAGATGCTTTAAGCCGGCTGAGGTCTTAGCGTAAGCCGGTGCCGCCCAATACCTTTCTGGATGTTTTGCATAACCCGTCAGTCAAGTTACCTATAGAGAGGACCTAGCCATTCCTGATCCGGAGTCTCAGTTGGTGGCTGCTCTGCATATTATTCCGGATTGGACGGTTCCGTATTTGGCGTATATGAACCGGGCGAGTTACCAGAAGATGAAGTTTTGGACAGACAGATAATCCGGCGATCCAAGTCCATGATTATTGACAATGGCGAGTTACACCATGATGACCCACAAGTATAAGGGATCTATCATAGTCCTTTCGATAAGTAAGAGTGTCGAACCCAACGAGGAGCAGAAGGAAATGACAAGCGGTTTTCAGTAAGGTATTCTCTGCAAGCACTGAAATTGTAGGCAACAGATAGTTTTGTGATAAGATAATTTGTAACGGGTAACAAGCAATGAAAGTAAATAAGGTGCAGCAAGGTGTCCCAATCCTTTTTGTAGCAAAGGACAAGCCTGGACAATTTCTTATAATGAAAAAAGCACTCCCGAGGACACATGGGAATTATTGTCAAGCTAGTTTCAGCACACTCATATGATTCGCATTCGGTACTTTGATAATTTGATATGTGGGTGGACCGGTGCTTGGGTACTGCCCTTACTTGGACAAGCATCTGATGTCTACTACGCAACCTTCTTCTTGTAGGCGTTGTTGGGCCTGCAAGTGCATAGGTTTGTAGGACAGTAGCAAATTTCCTTCAACTGGATGACCTAAGGTTTATCAATCCGTAGGAGGCGTAGGATGAAGATGGTCTCTCTCAAACAACCCTGCAACCAAATAACAAAGAGTCTCTTGAGTCCCCAACAAACCCAATACAATGGTCAATTGTATAGGTGCACTATTTCGGCAAAGAGATGGTGATACAAGTGCAATATGGATGGTAGATAAAGGTATTTGTAATCTGAAATTATAAAAACAGCAAGGTAACTAATGATAAACGTGAGCGTGAACGGTATTGCAATGCTAGGAAACAAGGCCTAGGGTTCATACTTTCACTAGTGCAAGTTCTCTCAACAATAATAACATAGATAGATCATATAAGAATCCCTCAACATGCAACAAAGAGTCACTCCAAAGACACTAATAGCGGAGAACGAACGAAGAGATTATGGTAGGGTATGAAACCACCTCAAAGTTATTCTTTCGGATCAATCTATTCAAGAGTTCATACTAGAATAACACCTTAAGACACAAATCAACCAAAACCCTAATGTCACCTAGATACGCCATTGTCACCTCAAGTATCCGTCGGCATGATTATACGATATGCATCACACAATCTCAGATTCATCTATTCGACCAACACAAAGTACTTCAAAGAGTGCCCCAAAGTTTTTACCGGAGAGTCCAGAACGTGTGCCAACCCCTATGCATAGGTTCATGGGCGGAACCCGCAAGTTGGTCACCAAAACATACATCAAGAGGCACATGATATCCCATTGTCACCACAGATAAGCACGGCAAGACATACATCAAGTGTTCTCATAAAAGACTCAATCCGATAAGATAACTTCAAAGGGGAAAGCTCAATTCAGCACAAGAGAGTAGAGGGGGAGAAACATCATAAGATCCAACTACAATAGCAAAGCTCGGGATACATCAAGATCGTGCCATAGAGGGAACATGAGAGAGAGAGATCAAACACATAGCTACTGGTAAATACCCTCAGCCTCGAGGGTGAACTACTCCCTCCTCGTCATGGAGAGCGCCGGGATGATGAAGATGGCCATCGGTGAAGGATCCCCCCTCCGGCAGGGTGCCGGGAAGGGATCCCGAGAGGTTTTTGGTGGCTACAGAGGCTTGCGGCGGCGGAACTCCCAATCTATCTTGATTTTTGATGGTTTTAGGGTACGTAGGCGTATATAGGCGAAAGAAGTCGGTCGGGAGGTGCTCGAGGGGCCCACGAGACATGGGGGCGCGCCTAGTAGAGGGGAGCGCCATCCTATCTCTTGGCCTCCTCGAGGCTCTTCTGACGTGAATTCCAAGTCTCCTGGATGATATTCTTCCCAAAAATAACGATGCCGAAGGTTTCATTCCGTTTGGACTCCGTTTGATATTCCTTTTCTTCGAAATTTTGAAACAGGCAATAAAACAGCAATATGGGTTGGGCCTCCGGTTAATAGGTTAGTCCCAAAAGTAATATAAAAGTGTATAATAAAGCCCATAATCATTCAAAACAAATAATATAATAGCATGGAACAATAAAAAATTATAGATACGTTGGAGACGTATCAAGCATCCCCAAGCTTAATTCCTGCTCATCCTCGAGTAGGTAAATGATAAAAACAGAATTTTTGATGTGGAATGCTACCAAGCATGATTCTCAATGTAATTTTCTTTATTGTGGCATGAATGTTCAGATCCAAATGATACAAGATAAAAGCTTATAAAACATAAAAATAATAATGCTTCAAAGCATACTAACAAATAATCATGTCCTATCAAAATAGCATAGCCAAAGAAAGCTTATCCCTACAAAATCATATAGTTAGGCCATGCTTCATTTTCATTACACAAAATACTCCCATCATGCACAACCCCGATGACGAGCCGAGCAATTGTTTCATACTTTTTAACGCGCTTCAGCTTTTTTCAACTCTTACACAATACATGAGCGTAAGCCATGGACATAGCACTATGGTGGTATATGGTGGTGGTTGTGAGGACAAAAAGAGGGAGAAGATAATCTCACATCAACTAGGCGTATCAACGGTCTATGGAGATGTCCATCAATAGATATCAATGTGAGTGAGTAGGGATTGCCATGCAACGGATGCACTAGAGCTATAAATGAATGAAAGCTCAACAAAAAGAACTAAGTGGGTGTGCATCCAAATCGCTTGTTCACAAAGACCTAGGGCATTTTGAGGAAGCCCATCATTGGAATATACAAGCCAAGTTCTATAATGAAAAATTCCCACTTAGTATGAAAGTGACAACATAGGAGACTCTCTACCACGAAGATCATGGTGCTACTTTGAAGCACAAGTGTGGAAAAAGAGATAGTAGCATTGTCCCTTCTCTCTTTTTCTCTCATTTTTTCTTTTTCTTCTTTCTTTTTATTTCTTTATTTTTTATTGTTTTCCCTTTTTTGGGTGGGCTTCTTTGGCCTCTTTTATTTTTATAAAGTCCGAAGTCTCATCCCGACTTGTGGGGGAATCATAGTCTTCATCATTCTTTCCTCACTGGGACAATGCTCTAATAATGAAGATCATCACACTTTTATTGATTTACAACTCAAGAATTACAACTCAAAGCTAGAACAAGATATGACTCTATATGAATGCCTCCGGCGGTGTACCGGGATATGCAATGAATCAAGAGCGACATGTATGAAAATTATGAAGGTGGCCTTGCCACAAATACGATGTCAACTACATGATCATGCAAAGAGCAATATGACAATGATGGAACGTGTCATAATAAACGGAACGGTGGAAAGTAGCATGGCATTATATCTCGGAATGGCTATGGAAATGCCATAATAGGTAGGTATGGTGGCTGTTTTGAGGAAGGTAAATAATGGGTTCAATACGGGCGAAAGTTGCGCGGTAATAAGAGAGGCTAGCAAAGTGGAAGGATGAGTGTGCGTATATCCATGGACTCACATTAGTCATAAAGAACTCATATACTTATTGCAAAAGTCTACTTAGCCCTCAAAGCAAAGTACTACTACACATGCCCCAAGAGGGATAGATTGGTAGGAAAAGACCATCGCTCATCCCCGACTGCCACTCATAAGGAAGACAATCAAAAGAGCACCTTATGGAACAAATTTGTCACACAACTTTTACCATACGTGCATGCTACGGGACTTGCCATCTGCAACTAAAGTATTTCTCAATTTCATAATTACCCACTAGCATGACTCTAACATTACTACATTTATATCTCAAAACAATTATCAAGCAACATATTGATCATAGCATCCAATTCACTTCCTATGATAGTTTTCATTCAAATAACCATGATGTTTAAGGCTCTCAAAATAATATAAGTGAATCATGAGAGTTCATTAATTTCTACAAAATAAAACATCGCCGCGCTCTAAAATATATAAGTGAAGCACTAGAGCAAACGGCAAACTACTCCAACAAGGTAAAAGTGAAGATCAATGAGTAGCTAAATAATTATGCAACTATGTGAAGACTCTCTCTCAATAAATAATTTCAGATCTTGGTATTGTATTCAATCAGAAAAAAAACAAACTAAAATGACATTGCAAGGATAGCACAACTCATGTGAAGAAGCAAAAACTTAGGCTCAACCGATACTAACCGATAGTTGTTGAAGAAGAAAGGTGGGATGCCTACCGGGGCATCCCCAAGCTTAGATGCTTGATACTTCTTGAAATATTATCTTGGGGTGCCTTGGGCATCCCCAATCTTGAACTTTTGTGTCTCCTTAATTCCTCTCATATCATGGTTTCTCATTTTATCAAAAGCTTCATTCACAACAAACTCAACCAGAACTCGTGAGATAGGTTAGTATAAACCAATGCAAAACCTTATAATTTTATACTATAACAAATCACTAAAATTATTATTCAACATTGCAAAATAAATGCCTCTGCATATTTAATACTCCTATCCTAAAATAGAACCATTAAACAAGCAAACATATGCAAACAATGCAACCATAACAGCAATCTGCCAAATCAGTACAGTCTGTAAAGAATGCAAGAGTATCAATACTTCCCTGACTCCAAAAATTATGAGAGAAAATTCCCACTGTAAAAGATTTATCAGAGCTCATTATGCAAAACGATTAAACCTTATATCACTCTCTGACTTTTCTAGGGAATTTTTGCAACAGCGGTAAACTTTCTGTTTTCAAACAGCAACATGTATACTAGCAAAACAAGCATGGTAAAGGCTATCCTTGACATTTTTATTGAAATAAAGATGCAGAACATTATTCTAACTAACAGCAAGCAAATACTAACAAAAGAAAATGACGCTCCAAGAAAAACACATATCATGTGGCGAATAAAAATATAGCTCCAAGTAAAGTTACCGATGAATGAAGACGAAAGAGGGGATGCCTTCCGGGGCATCCCCAAGCTTAGGCTCTTGGTTGTCCTTGAATATTACCTTGGGGTGCCTTGGGAATCCCCAAGCTTAGGCTCTTGACACTCCTTATTCCATAGTCCATCGAATCCTTACCCAAAACTTGAAAACTTCAACCACGCAAAACTCAACACAAAACTCGTAAGCTCCGTTAGTATAAGAAAATAAAACAACCACTTAGGTACTGTAATGAACTCATTCTAAATTCATATTGGTGTAATATCTACTATATTCTAACTTCTCTATGGTTCATACCCTCCGATACTACTCATAGATTCATCAAAATAAGCAAACAACACAATGAAAACAGAATCTGTCAAAAACAGAACAGTCTGTAGTAATTTGTATAAAACGTATACTTCTGGAACCCCAAATATTATGAAATAAATTTCTTGACCTGAGTAATTTGACTATTAGTCATCTGCAAAAAGAATCAACCTAAAATCACTCTCCAGTAAAAAATGGCAGCTATTCTCGTGAGCGCAAAAGTTTCTGTTTTTTACAGCATGATCACAAAGACTTCACCCAAGTCTTCCCAAAGGTTCTACTTGGCACTTTATTGAAACAAAAATCTATAAAACATGATTACTACAGTAGCATAATCATGTGTACACACAAAAACAGTAAGGGTAAATATGGGGTTGTCTCCCAACAAGCACTTTCCTTTAATGCCTTTCTAGCTAGGCATGATGATGGCAATGATGCTCACATAAAAGATAAGAATTGAAACATAAACAGAGCATCATGAAGCATATGACTAGCACATTTAAGCCTAACCCTCTTCCTATGTATAGGTATTTTGTGATCAAACAACTTATGGGAACAATAATCAACTAGCATAGGATGGCACAACAAGCATATCTTCAAGAATTTAAGCACATAAAGAGGAAACTTGATATTATTGCAATTCCTACAAGCATATGTTCCTCCCTCATAATAATTTTCAGTAGCATCATGAATGAATCAACAATATAACCAGAACCTAGAGAATTCTTTTCATGATCTACAAGCATAGAAAATTTACTACTCTCCACATAAGCAAAATTCTTCTCATGAATAATAGTGGGAGCAAACTCAACAAAATAACTATCATGTGAGGCATAATCCAATTGAAAACTAAAATCATGATGACAAGATTCATGGTTATCATTATTCTTAATAGCATACAAGTCATCACAATAATCATCATAGATAGCAACTTTGTTCTCATAATCAATTGGAACCTCTTCCGAAATAGTGGAATCATCACTAAATAAAGTTGACACTCTTCCAAATCCACTTTCATATTCATCCCAATAAGATTCAATATCCTCCAGAATAGTGGGATCAATACTACCTAAAGTTGACACTCTTCCAAACCCACTTTCATCAATATAATCATCATAAATAGGAGGCATGCTTTCATCATAATAAATTTGCTCATCAAAACTTGGGGGACAAAAAATATCATATTCATCAAACATAGCTTCCCCAAGCTTGTGGCTTTGCATATCATTAGCATCATGGATATTCAAGGAATTCATACTAACAACATTGCAATCATGCTCATCATTCAAAGATTTCATGCAAAACATTTTATAGATTTCTTCTTCTAGCACTTGAGCACAATTTTCCCTTCCATCATTCTCACGAAAGATATTAAAAAGATGAAACGTATGAGACAAACTCAATTCCATTTTTTTGCTTTTCTTTTATAGATTTAGTAAGTGATAAAACAAGAAACTAAAAGACTTGATTGCAAGATCTAAATATATACCTTCAAGCACTCACCTCCCCGGCAACGGCACCAGAAATTAGCTTGATGTCTACTACGCAACCTTCTTCTTGTAGATGTTGTTGGGCCTGCAAGTGCACATGTTTGTAGGACAGTAGCAAATTTCCCTCAAGTGGATGACCTAAGGTTTATCAATCCATAGGAGGCGTAGGATGAACATGGTCTCTCTCAAACAACCCTGCAACCAAATAACAAAGAGTCTCTTGTGTCCCCAACACACCCAATACAATAGTAAATTGTATAGGTGCACTAGTTAGGCGAAGAGATGGTGATACAAGTGCAATATGGATGGTAGATAAAGGTATTTGTAATCTGAAATTATATAAAGAGCAAGGTAACTAATGATAAACGTGAGCGTAAACGGTATTGCAATGATAGGAAACAAGGCCTAGGGTTCATACTTTCACTAGTGCAAGTTCTCTCAACAATAATAACATAGATAGATCATATAACAATCCCTCAACATGCAACAAAGAGTCACTCCAAAGACACTAATAGCAGAGAGCGAACGAAGAGATTATGGTAGGGTACGAAACCACCTCAAAGTTATTCTTTCGGATCAATCTATTTAAGAGTTCGTACTAGAATAACACCTTAAGACCCAAATCAACCAAAACCCTAATGTCACCTAGATACTCCATTGTCACCTCAAGTATCCGTGGGCATGATTATACGATATGCATCACACAATCTTAGATTCATCTATTCAACCAACACAAAGTACTTCAAAGAGTGCCCCAAAGTTTCTACCGGAGAGTCTAGAACGTGTGCCAACCCCTATGCATAGGTGCATGGGCGGAACCCGCAAGTTGGTCACCAAAACATACATCAAGAGGCACATGATATCCCATTGTCACCACAGATAAGCACGGCAAGACATACATCAAGTGTTCTCATAAAAGACTCAATCCGATAAGATAACTTCAAAGGGGAAAACTTAATTCATCACAAGAGAGTAGAGGGGGAGAAACATCATAAGATCCAACTACAATAGCAAAACTCGGGATACATCAAGATCGTGCCATAAAGGGAACAGGATAGAGAACACGAGAGAGAGAGAGATCAAACACATAGCTACTGGTACATACCCTCAGCCTCGAGGGTGAACTACTCCCTCCTTGTCATGGAGAGCGCCGGGAGGATGAAGATGGCCACCGGTGAAGGATCCCCCTCCGGCAGGGTGCCGGGAAGGGCTCCCGAGAGGTTTTTAGTGGCTACAGAGGCTTGCGGCGGCGGAACTCCCGATCTATCTTGATTTTTGATGGTTTTAGGGTACGTAGGCTTATATAGGCAAAAGAAGTCAGTCGGGAGGTGCTCGAGGGGCCCACGAGACAGGGGGCGCGCCTAGTAGGGGAGGCGCGCCCTCCTATCTCGTGGCCTCCTCGAGGCTCTTCTGACGTGAATTCCAAGTCTCCTGGATGATATTCTTCCCAAAAATAACGTTGCCAAAGGTTTCATTCCGTTTGGACTCCGTTTGATATTCCTTTCTTCGAAATACTGAAACAGGCAATAAAACAGCAATATGGGTTGGGCCTCCGGTTAATAGGTTAGTCCCGAAAGTAATATAAAAGTGTATAATAAAGCCCATAATCATTCAAAACAGATAATATAATAGCATGGAACAATCAAAAATTATAGATACGTTGGAGACGTATCAGCATCCCACTTATGATTAACCCCTATTGCAAGCATCCTCAACTACAAAAGAAGTATTAAGGTAAACCTAACCATAGCATGAAACATATGGATCCAAATCAGCCCCTAACGAAGCAACGCATAAACTAGGGTTTAACCTTCTGTCAGTCTAGCAACCCATCATCTACTTATTACTTCCCAATGCCTTCCTCTAGGCCCAAATAATGGTGAAGTGTCATATAGTCGAAGTTCACATAACACCACTAGAGGAGAGACAACATACATCTCATCAAAATATCGAACGAATACCAAATTCACATGACTACTAATATCAAGACTTCACCCATGTCCTCAGGAACAAACGTAACTACTCACAAAGCATATTCATGTTCATAATCAGAGGGGTATTAATATGCATAAAGGATCTGAACATATGATCTTCCACCAAGTAAACCAATTAGCATCAACTACAAGGAGTAATCAACACTACTAGCAACCCACAGGTACCTATTTGTGGCTTTGATACAAGATTGGATACAAGAGATGAACTAGGGTTTGGAGAGGAGATGGTGTTGGTGAAGATGTTGATGGAGATTGACCCCCTCCCGATGAGAGGATCATTGGTGATGGTGATGGTGATGATTTCCCCCTCCCGGAGGGAAGTGTCCCCGGCAGAACAGCTTTGCCAGAGCCCTAGATTGGTTCCGCCAAGGTTTCGCCTCGTGGCGGTGGAGTTTCGTCCCGTGAGCTTCCTTATAATTTTTTCCCAGGGTAAAAGACCTCATATAGTAGAAGATAGGCACCGGAGGGCCACTAGGGGGCACGCCCAGTAGGGGGGGCGCCCCCACCCTCTTGGCCAGGGTGTGGGCCCCCTCAGGTATTTTCTTCCCTCATAAAGTCTTATTAAATCCAAAAATGACTTTCATGGAGTTACGAGACTTTTGGAGCTGTGTAGAATAGGTTTCCAATATTTGCTCCTTTTCCAGCCAGAATCCCAACTGACGGCATTCCACCTCTTCATAGTAAACCTCGTAAAATAAGAGAGAATAGCCATAAGTATTGTAACATAACGTGTAATAACAGCCCATAATGCAATAAATATTGATATAAAAGCATGATGCAAAATGGATGTATCAACTCCCCCAAGCTTAGACCTCACTTGTCCTCAAGCGGAAGCCGAAATCAAAAAATATATCCACATGTTTGGAGATAGAGGTGTCGATAAAAATAAAATACGGACATGAGGGCATCATGATCATTCTTATAACAGCAACCTATATAGATTTTGTCATATGATTTCTTATGCTCAAGTAACAATCTATTCACAATGTCAAGTATGGAACACAAACTCCATTGGGAACTAACTGTTGGGGAACGTAGCAGAAATTCAAAATTTTCCTACGAGTCACCAAGATCTATCTATGGAGAGACTAGCAACGAGAGAGGGGGGAGTGCATCTACATACCCTTGTAGATCACTAAGCGGAAGCGTTCAAGAGAACGGGGTTGAAGGAGTCGTACTCGTCGTGATCCAAATCACTGGAGATCATAGTGCCGAACGGACGGCACCTCCGCCTTCAACACACGTACAGCCCGGTGACGTCTCCCACGCCTTGATCCAGCAAGGAGAGAGGGAGAGGTTGGGGAAGACTCCGTCCAGCAGCAGCACAACGGCGTGGTGGTGGTGGAGGAGTGTGGCAATCCTGCAGGGCTTCGCCAAGCACCGCGGGAGAGGAGGAGGACTTGGGAGAGGGGGAGGGCTACGCCAGAACATGGGTGCGCCTGCCCTCCCACCGCCCACATATATATAGGGGCAAGGGAGAGGGGGGCCGGCCCCCTCAGATCCAATCTGAGGAGGGGGCGGCGGCCAGGGGGGTTGCCTTGCCCCCCAAGGCAAGGGGGCGCCCCCCTTTAGGGTTTCCCCCAAAACCCTAGGCGCATGGGCCCTAAGGGGGAAGGCGCCCAGCCCACTAAGGGGCTGGTCCCTCTCCACAAACAGCCCATAGGGCCCTCCGGGGCAGGTGGACCCTCCCGGTGGACCCCCGGAACCCCTTCGGTGGTCCCGGTACAATACCGGTAACCCCCGAATTATTCCGGTGACCGTATGATGACTTCCCATATATAAATCTTTACCTCCAGACCGTTTCGGAACTCCTCTTGACGTCCAGGATCTCATCCGGGACTCCGAACAACATTCGGTAACCACATACAAACTTCCTTTATAACCCTAGCGTCATCGAACCTTAAGTGCGTAGACCCTATGGGTTCGGGAACCATGCAGACATGACCGAGACAACTCTCTGGCCAATAACCAATAGCGGGATCTGGATACCCATGATGGCTCCCACATGTCCCACGATGATCTCTTCGGATGAACCACGATGTCAAGGATTCAATCAATCCCGTATACAATTCCCTTTGTCTAGCAGTATAGTACTTGCCCGAGGTTCGATCATTGGTATCCCAATACCTTATTCAATCTCGTTACCGGCAAGTCTCTTTACTCGTTCCATAACACATCATCCCATGATCAACCCCTTGGTCACATTGTGCACATTATGATGATGTCCTACCGAGTGGGCCCAGAGATACCTCTCCGTCACACGGAGTGACAAATCCCAGTCTCGATTCATGCCAACCCAACAGACACTTTTGGAGATACCTGTAGTGCACCTTTATAGCCACCCAGTTACGTTGTGACATTTGGTACACCCAAAGCATTCCTATGGTATCCGGGAGTTGCACAATCTCATGGTCTAAGGAAATGATACTTGACATTAGAAAAGCTTTAGCATACGAACTACACGATCTTTGTGCTAGGCTTAGGATTGGGTCTTGTCCATCACATCATTCTCCTAATGATGTGACCCAGTTATCAACGACATCCAATGTCCATGGTCAGGAAACCGTAACCATCTATTGATCAACGAGCTAGTCAACTAGAGGCTTACTAGGGACATGGTGTTGTCTATGTACCCACACATGTATCTGAGTTTCCTATCAATACAATTATAACATGGATAATAAACGATTATCATGAACAAGGAAATATAATAATAATAACTAATTTATTATTGCCTCTAGGGCATATTTCCAACAGTCTCCCACTTGCACTAGAGTCATTAATCTAGTTCACATCGCCATGTGATTAACACTCAGAGGTCACATCGCCATGTGACCAACATCCGAAGAGTTTTACTAGTGTCATTAAACTAGTTCACATCATCATGTGATTAAGACTCAATGAGTTCTGGGGTTTGATCATGTTTTGCTTGTGAGAGAGGTTTTAGTCAACGGGTCTGCAACATTCAGATCCGTATGTACTTTGCAAATTTCTAGGTCATATTGTAAATGCTGCTTCCACGCTCCACTTGGAGCTATTCCAAATGGTTGCTCCACTATACATATCCGGTTTGCTACTCAGAGTCATTCGGATAGGTGTTAAAGCTTGCATCGACGTTACCCTTTACGCCGAACTCTTTATCACCTCCATAATCGAGAAACATGTCCTTATTTACTCCAAGGACAATTTCGACCACTGTCCAATGATCCATTCCTGGATCACTCTTGTACCCCCTTGCCAGACTCATGGCAAGGCACACTTCCGGTGCGGTACACAGCATAGCATACTATAGAGCCTACGTCTGAAGCATAGGGGACGACCTTCGTCCTTTCTCTCTCTTCTGCCGTGGTAGAGCTTTAAGTCTTAACTTCATACCTTACAACTTAGGCAAGAACTCCTTCTTTGACTGATCCATCTTGAACACCTTCAAGATCATGTCAAGGTATGTGCTCATTTGAATGTACCATTTAGCATTTTTTATCTATCCTCATAGATCTTGATGCTCAATGTTCAAGCAGCTTAATCCAGGTTTTCTATTGAAAAACACTTCTCAAATAACCCTATATGCTTTCCAGAAATTCTACATTATTTCTGATCAACAACATATACTCATCAGAAATTCTAGAGTGCTCCCACTCACTTCTTTGGAAATACAAGTTTCTCATAAACTTTGTATAAACCCAAAATCTTTGATCATCTCATCAAAGCGTACATTCCAACTCCGAGATGCTTACTCCAGTCCTTGGAAGGATTGCTAGAGCTTTGCATACTTGTTAGCGTCTTTCAGGATTGTCAAAACCTTCTAGTTGTATCACATACAACCTTTCCTCAAGAAAAATGTCGAGGAAACAATGTTTTGACATCCTATCTGCAAGATTTCATAAATAATGCAGTAACTACTAATCCAATTCCAAGACTCTTAGCATCGCTACGAGTGAGAAAGCCTCACCGTAGTCAACTTCTTGAACTTGTCGAAAAACATCTTAACGACAAGTCGAGCTCTCTTAATGGTGATACTTACCATCATTGTCCGTCTTCCTTTTAAAATCCATCTGTACCCAATAGCCTTACGACCATCAAGTAGTTCTGCCAAAGTCTACACTTTGTTTTCATACATGGATCCTCTCTCAGATTTTATGGCCTCGAGCCATTTGTTGGAATCCGGGCCCACCATCGCTTCTCCATAGCTCGTAGGTTCATTGTTGTCTAGCAACATGACCTTCAAGACATGATTACTGTACCACTCTGAAGTAGTACACATCCTTGTCACCCTACGAGGTTCGGTAATGACTTGATCCGAAGCTTCATGATCACTATCATAAGCTTCTACTTCAATTGGTGTAGGTGCCATAGGAACAACTTCCTGTGCCCTGATACACACTAGTTGAACTGATGGTTCAATAACCTTATCAAGTCTCCACCATCCTCCCACTCAATTTTTTGAGAGAAACTTTTCCTTGAGAAAGGACCCGTTTCTAGAAACAACCACTTTTGCTTCTGGATCTGAAATAGGAGGTATACCCAAGTATTTTTGGGTGTCCTATGAAGATGTATTTATCCGCTTTGGGTTCGAGTTTATCAACCTGAAACCTTTTCACATAAGCGTCGCAGCCCCAAACTTTTAAGAAACGACAACTTAGGTTTCTCCAAACCATAGTTCAAACGGTGACGTCTCAACGGAATTACGTGGTGCCCTATTAAAGTGAGTGCGGTTGTCTCTACTACCTAACCCATGAACGATAGTGGTAATTCGATAAGAGACATCATGGTACGCACCATATCCAATAGGGTGCAACTATGATGTTCGGACACACCATCACACTATGGTGTTCTAGGCGGTATTAATTGTGAAACAATTTCCACAATGTCTTAATTGCGTGCCAAAGCTCGTAACTCAGATACTCATCTCTATGATCATATCATAGACATTTTATCCTCTTGTCACGATGATCTTCAACTTCACTCTGGAATTACTTGAACCATTCAATAATTCAGACTTGTGTTTCATCAAGTAAATATACTCAGTATCTACTCAAATCATCCGTGAAGTAAGAACATAACGATATCCACTGCATGCCTCAGCACTCATTGGACTGCACACATCAAAATGTGTTACTTCCAACAAGTTGCTATCTTGTTCCATCTTACTGAAAACGAGGCTTTTCAGTCATCTTGCCCATGTGGTATGATTTGCATATCTCAAGTGATTCAAAATCAAGTGAGTCCAAACGATCCATTTGCATGGAGTTTCTTCATGCATATACACCAATAGACATGGTTCGCATGTCTCAAACTTTTCAAAACAAGTGAGTCCAAAGATCCATCAACATGGAGCTTCTTCATGCGTTTTATACCAATGTGACTTACATGGCAGTGCCACAAGTAGGTGGTACTGTCATTACTATCTTATATCTTTTGGCATGAACATGTGTATCACTACGATCGAGATTCAATAAACCATTCATTTTAGGTGCAACACCATTGAAGGTATTATTCAAATAAATAGAGTAACCATTATTCTCCTTAAATGAATAATCATATTGCGATAGACATAATCTAATCATGTCTATGCTCAATGCAAACACCAAATAACAATTATTTAGGTTTAACACCAATCTCGATGGTAGACGGAGCAGGCGATGCTTGATCACATCAACCTTGGAAACACTTCCAACACACATCGTCATCTCACCTTTAGCTAGTCTCCGTTTATTCCGTAGCTCTATTATTTCGAGTTACTAACACTTAGCAACCGAACCGGTATCTAATACCCTGGTGCTACTAGGAGTACTAGTAAAGTACACATTAACATAATGTATATCCAATATACTTCTATCGACCTTGCCAGCCTTCTCATCTACCAAGTATTTAGGGTAATTCTGCTCCAGTGGTTGTTCCCCTTATTACAGAAGCACTTAGTCTCGGGTTTGGGTTCAACCATGGGTTTCTTCACTAGAGCAGCAGCTGATTTGTCGTTTCATGAAGTATCCCTTCTTGCCCTTGCCCTTCTTGAAACAAGTGGTTTCACCAACCATCAACAATTGATGCTCCTTCTTGATTTCTACTTTCGCGGTGTCAAACATCACGAATATCTCAAGGATCATCATATCTATCCCTGATATGTTATAGTTCATCATGAAGCTCTAGCAGCTTGGTGGCAATGACTTTTGGAGAAACATCACTATCTCATCTGGAAGATCAACTCCCACTCGATTCAAGTGATTGTTGTACTCAGACAATCTGAGCACAAGCTCAAGATTGAGCTTTTCTCCCTTAGTTTGCAGGCTAAGAAAATCGTCGGAGGTCTTATACCTCTTGACGTGGGCACGAGCCTGAAATCCCAATTTTAGCCCTCAAAACATCATATGTTCCGCGACGTTTCGAAATCGTCTTTGGTGCCTCAACTCTAAACCGTTTAACTGAACTACCACGTAGTTATCAAAAAGTGTATGTCAGATGTTCGCAACATCCACAGACGACGTTTGAGGTTCAGCACACTGAGCGGTGCATTAAGGACATAAGCCTTCTACGAAGCAATGAGGACAATCCTCAGTTTATGTACCTAGTCCGCATAATCGCTACTGACAACTTTCAACTAAATTTTCTCTAGGAACATATGTAAAACAGTAGAACTAAAGCGCGAGCTTACGACATAATTTGCAAAGACCTTTTGACTATGTTCAAGATAATTAAGTTCATCTAATGAACTCCCACTCAGATAGACATCCCTCTAGTCATCTTAAGTGATACATGATCCGAGTCAACTAGGCCGTGTCCGATCATCACGTGAGACGGACTAGTCATCATCAGTGAACATCTTCATGTTGATCGTATCTACCATATGACTCATGCTCGATCTTTCGGTCTCTTGTGTTCCGAGGCCATGTCTGTACATGCTAGGCTCGTCAAGTCAACCTAAGTGTTTCGCGTGTGTAAATCTGGCTTACACCCGTTGTATGTGAACGTTAGAATCTATCACACCCGATCATCACGTGGTGCTTCAAAACGATGAACTTTTGCAACGGTGCACAGTTAGGGGGGACACTTTCTTGAAATTATTATGAGGGATCATCTTATTTACTACCGTCATTCTAAGCAAATAAGATGCATAAGCATGATAAACATCACATGCAATCAAAAGGTGACATGATATGGCCAACATCATTTTGCTCCTTCTGATCTCCATCTTCGGGGCTCCATGATCATCATCGTCACCGGCATGACACCATGATCTCCATCATCATGATCTCCATCATCGTGTCTCCATGAAGTTGTATCGCCAACTATTACTTCTACTACTATGGCTAACGGTTTAGCAATGAAGTAAAGTAATTACATGGCGTTGTTCAGTGACACGTAGGTCATACAATAAATAAAGACAACTCCTATGGCTCCTGCCGGTTGTCATACTCATCGACATGCAAGTCGTGATTCCTATTACAAGAACATGATCAATCTCATACATCACATATATTTCATTCATCACATCCTTCTTGGCCATATCACATCACATAGCATACCCTGCAAAAACAAGTTAGACGTCCTCTAATTGTTGTTTGCATGTTTTACGTGGCTGCTATGGGTTTCCAGCAAGAACGTTTCTTACCTACGCAAAAGCCACAACGTGATATGCCAATTGTTATTTACCCTTCATAAGGACCCTTTTCATCGAATCTGATCCGACTAAAGTAGGAGAGACTGGCACCCGCTAGCCACCTTATGCAACAAGTGCATGTCAGTCGGTGGAACCTGTCTCACGTAAGAGTACGTGTAAGGTCGGTCTGGGCCGCTTCATCCCACAATGCCGCCGAATCAAGATAAGACTAGTAACGGTAAGCATATTGAACAAAATCAACACCCACAACAACTTGTGTTCTACTCGTGCATAGAATCTACCAATAGACCTAGCTCATGATGCCACTGTTGGGGAACGTAGCAGAAATTCAAAATTTTCCTATGAGTCACCAAGATCTATCTATGGAGAGACTAGCAACGAGAGAGAGGGGAGTGCATCTACATACCCTTGTAGATTGCTAAGCGGAAGCGTTCAAGAGAACGGGTGAGGGAGTCCCGGATTAGGGGGTGTCCGGATAGCCGGACTACCATCATCGGCTGAACTATCTCTCTTGGGTATATGCGTTGCATATATCATGTTTACCGTCCGAACTTGAGGGGGGAATCTTTAAGGAATCGGCCTCCGTTGCTTCTTCGCCGTCCCCATCTTTTGGGGTGTCCACCATATATATGTTGTATGACGAGGTGTCCGGATAGCGGGACTACCATCATCGGCCGAACTATCATCGGCCGGACTATCATCATCATCGACCGGACTCCAAGACTATGAAGATACAAGATTGAAGACTTCGTCCCGTGTCCGGATGGGACTTTCCTTGGCGTGGAAGGCAAGCTTGGCGATACGGATACGTAGATCTCCTACTATTGTAACCGACTCTATGTAACCCTAGCCCTCTCCGGTGTCTATATAAATCGGATGGCTCTAGTCCGTAGGACGCAAACAACCATTACAATCATACCATAGGCTAGCTTCTAGGGTTTAGCCTCCTTGATCTCGTGGTAGATCCGCTCTTGTAAACATCCACAATATCAATATCAATCAAGCAGGACATAGGGTTTTACCTCCATCAAGAGGGCCCGAACCTGGGTAAAACATCGTGTCCCTTGTCTCCTATTACCATCCGCCTAGACGCACAGTTCGGGACCCCCTACCCGAGATCCGCCGGTTTTGACACCGACAACGGGGTTGAAGGAGTCGTACTCGTCGTGATCCAAATCACCGGAGATCCTAGTGCCGAATGGACGGCACCTCCGCGTTCAACACACGTACAGCCCGGTGACGTCTCCCACGCCTTGATCCAGCAAGGAGATAGGGAGAGGTTGGGGAAGACTCCATCCAGCAGTGGCACAACGGCATGGTGGTGGTGGAGGAGTGTGGCAATCCTGCAGGGCTTCGCCAAGCACCGCGGGAGAGGAGGAGGACTTGGGAGAGGGGGAGGGCTGCACCAGAACTTGGGTGCGGCTGCCCTCCCACCCCCCACATATATATAGGGGCAAGGGAGAGGGGGGCCGGCCCCCTCAGATCCAATCTGAGGAGGGGGCGGCGGCCAGGGGGGTTGCCTTGCCCCCCAAGGCAAGGGGGCGCCCCCCTTTAGGGTTTCCCCAAAAACCCTAGGCGCATGGGCCCTAAGGGGGAAGGCGCCTAGCCCACTAAGGGGCTGGTCCCTCTCCACAAACAGCCCATAGGGCCCTCCCAGGCAGGTGGACCCTCCCGATGGACCCCCGGAACCCCTTCGGTGGTCCCGGTACAATACCGGTAACCCCCGAATTATTCCGGTGACCGTATGATGACTTCCCATATATAAATCTTTACCTCCGGACCGTTCCGGAACTCCTCGTGACGTCCGGGATCTCATCCGGGACTCCGAAAAACATTTGGTAACCACATACAAACTTCCTTTATAACCCTAGCGTCATCTAACCTTAAGTGTGTAGACCCTACGGGTTCAGGAACCATGCAGACATGACCGAGACAACTCTCCGGCCAATAACCAACAGCGGGATCTAGATACCCATGTTGGCTCCCACATGTTCCACGATGATCTCATCGGATGAACCACGATGTCAAGGATTCAATCAATCCCGTATACAATTCCCTTTGTCTAGCGGTATAGTACTTGCCCGAGATTTGATCATTGGTATCCCGATACCTTGTTCAATCTCGTTACCGGCAAGTCTCTTTACTTGTTCTGTAACACATCATCCCGTGATCAACCCCTTGGTCACATTGTGCACATTATGATGATGTCCTACCGAGTGGGCCCAGAGATACCTCTCCGTCACAGGGAGTGACAAATCCCAGTCTCGATTCGTGCCAACCCAACAGACACTTTCGGAGATACCCGTAGTGCACCTTTATAGCCACCCAGTTACGTTGTGATGTTTGGTACACCCAAAGCATTCCTACGGTATCCGGGAGTTGCACAATCTCATGGTCTAAGGAAATGATACTTGACATTAGAAAAGCTTTAGCATACGAACTACACGATCTTTGTGCTAGGCTTAGGATTGGGTCTTGTCCATCACATCATTCTCCTAATGATGTGACCCCGTTATCAACGACATCCAATGTCCATGGTCAGGAAACCATAACCATCTATTGATCAACGAGCTAGTCAACTAGAGGCTTACTAGGGACATGGTGTTGTCTATGTACCCACACATGTATCTGAGTTTCCTATCAATACAATTATAGCATGGATAATAAACGGTTATCATGAACAAGGAAATATAATGATAATAACTAATTTATTATTGCCTCTAGGGCATATTTCCAACACTAACAAACTATAATCTTAGTCATTGAAGCAATTGCAATTTATCATAACATCAGAAAGAGTCAAGAATAGAGCTTTTCAGCAAGTCCACATACTCAACTATCATATAGTCTTCTACAATTGCTAACACTCACGCAATACTTATGGTTATGGAGTTTTAATCGGACACTGAGAAAGATAGGGGCTTATAATGTTGCCTCCCAACGCTTTACCTCAAGGGCAATGTCAACAACAATAGTTCATGCTAACGAACATCCAATTGGATATATGCATCAGGATCTTTCCAACACGAAGGTGCTTGCCAAAGGATAAAATGAAAAAGGGAAAGGTGGAGATCACCTTGACTCTTGCATAAAGTAAAGACATAAAGTAAAAGATAGGACCTTCGCAGAGGGAAGCAGAGGTTGTCATGCACTTTTAGGGTTGGATACACAAAATCTTAATGAACGCCACTTTATATTGCCACTTGTATATGGACCTTTATTATGCAGTCCACCGCTTTTATTGCTTCCATTACAAGAAGCTTATTTTCTCTGCACTAATAAGTCATGCATATTTAGAGAGCAATTTTTATTGCCTGCACCGATGACAACTTACTTGAAGGATCTTACTCAATCCATAGGTAGATATGGTGGACTCTCATGGCAAAACTAGGTTTAAGGATATTTGGAAGCACAAGTAGTATCTCTACTTGGTGCTAAGAATTTGGCTAGCATGAGGGGGAAAGGCAAGCTCAACATGTTAAGAAGATCCATGACAATATACTTTAACTGGGATGTGAGAAAACTTAAACCATTATGTTGTCTTCCTTGTCCAATGTCAACTCTTTAGCATGTCATACTTTAGTGAGTGCTCACAATCATAAAAGATGTCCAAGATAGTATATTTATATGTGAAAACCTCTCTTTCCTTATTAATTCCTATTAATTGCAACGATGACCAAAACTACGTTTGTCAACTCTCAACAACTTTTAAGCCGCATACTTTCTATGTGTGAAGTCATTAGTATCCACAAGATCAATATGAACTCTTTTATTCTTTTTATATTCTTTCTATTTTTCTCAAGATCATAGCAAGATATAAAAGCCCTTGACTCAACACTAATCTTTATTATAGATAACTCACGGGCTCAATTACATAGAGATCACAAAGCAAAACTTGAAACTAATTCATACCAAAACTTCAACATACTAGATCAAGATATTACTAAAGGATCGAACTAAGTAAAAGGGTAAAGATAGGAGTGTGATGGTGATATGATATCGGGGAACCTCCCCCAAGCTTGGCAGTTGCCAAGGGGAGTGCCCATACCCATGTGATTATGTCTTCAAAGGTGGTGAAGTAGGAGTTGTCGATGATGTAGGCTTGTTTCTCAGCTGGCGCTTGAGGACGGAATTTTGCTCCCTTAGATCATCGATCTCCCGCTCGAGGCTTAATATTCTTTTGCACAATTCCTGTTTGTTTTCCTACAAGAGACGAAAAGGGATAAACTCGATCTTGGGCTTCTTTGCTCTATCAGGAAGGCTTGACTTTTTAAACTCCATGTGCATTTCCCCCGGTTGAGGTAATGGGACTTCGTCTTCGTCTGAGCTTGTCTCCTCCTTTCCCTTAGGCTCATAGTCTTCTTCTTCCTCAGTGGTCTAGCCACAATGGTCCAAGTCCCCGTAGACTTTAGGGTCTGGAAGGTAATCAGCCACATAGCTTTCTCCCTCCGAATCTTGAGATGACTTGTTGCTCAAATCTGTGGCAGAAACAGCTCGAAACAAAAATAGAAGATTTTTGCGTCATACGGTGGTCAAAACTTTCGGGACATTATATAATGAATTTTTACCTACCAAAATGTGTAACGTGCAAGAAAACGGAGTCCGGGAGGCACACAAGGTGTCCACGAGACAGGGGGGCACGCCCAGTAGGGGGGGGCTCCACCCTCGTGGATGCCTCGTGTCCTTCTCGGACTACTTCTTTCTTCTCAAAATTCTTAAATATTCCAAAACAGAGAAAAATTGCCATTAGAACTATTTTGGAGTCGGTTCACTTACCGTACCACATACCTATTCCTTTTTGGAGTCTGGAACGTTCTGGAGAGTGTCCCTTATGTATTCCTCGGGGTTATGGTTTCAATAATATTAGTTTCAACATTAATAGGGTTACCTGAGATATAATGTTTGATTCTTTGATCGTTCACCACCCTCTGACTTGTCCCTTCAAAGTTGTTGATTTTTATGGCACCGGAACGATAGACCTCCTCGATAACGTAAGGACCTTCCCACTTAGAGAGAAGTTTTCCTGCAAAAAATCTTAAATGAGAGTTGAATAATAGCACATAATCACCTACATTAAATTCTCGCTTTTGTATCCTTTTGTCATGCCATCTTTTAACTTTTTCTTTAAACAACTTGGCATTCTCATATGCCTGGGTTCTCCATTCATCAAGTGAGCTAATGTCAAATAACCTCTTCTCACCGGCAAGTTTGAAGTCATAGTTGAGCTCTTTAATAGCCCAGTATGCTTTATGTTCAAGTTCAAGAGGTAAGTGACATGCCTTTCCATAAACCATCTTATACGGAGACATACCCATAGGATTCTTATATGCAGTTCTATAGGCCCATAATGCATCATCAAGTTTCTTGGACCAATTCTTTCTAGATCTATTAGCAGTCTTTTGCAAAATTAATTTGAGCTCTCTATTGCTCAACTCTACTTGACCACTAGACTGTGGGTGATAAGGAGATGCAATTCTATGATTAACGTCATACTTAGCAAGCATTTTACGGAAAGCACCACGAATAAAATGTGAACCACCATCAGTCATGAGATATCTAGGGACTCCAAACCTCGGAAAAATAACGTCTTTAAGCATCTTAATAGAGGTGTTATGATCAGCACTACTAGTTGGAATAGCTTCTACCCACTTAGTAACGTAATCAACAGCAACTAAAATATGTGTATATCCATTAGAGGTAGGAAAATGTCCCATATAATCAAAGCCCCAAACATCAAATGGTTCAATAACAAGAGAATAATTCATAGGCATTTCTTGACGTCTACTAATATTACCAATTCTTTGACATTCATCACAAGACAAAACAAACTTACGGGCATCTTTGAAGAGAGTAGGCCAATAAAAACCGGATTGCAATACCTTATGTGCAGTTCTGTCTCCAGCGTGGTGTCCTCCATATGATTCGGAGTGACACTTGCGTAGGATCTGTTCCTGTTCATGCTCAGGTACACAACGTCTAATAACACCATCTACTCCTTTATAAAGGTGTGGGTCATCCCAGAAGTAATGTCTTAAATCATAAAAGAACTTCTTCTTTTGTTGGTATGTGAAACTAGGTGGTATAAATTTAGCAACAATGTAATTAGCATAATCAGCATACCATGGAGTAGTACGAGAAGCATTAATGACCGCTAATTGTTCATCAGGAAAGCTATCATCAATAGGTAGTGGGTCATCAAGAACATTCTCTAGCCTAGACAAGTTATCTGCAACGGGGTTCTTAGCTCCCTTTCTATCAATAATATGTAAATCAAATTCTTAAAGCAAGAGGACCCATCTAATAAGTCTAGGTTTAGCATCTTTCTTTTCCATAAGATATTTGATAGCAGCATGATCAGTGGGAATAGTAACTTTAGAATCAACAATGTAAGGTATGAACTTATCACAAGAAAATACAACTGCTAAAAATTCTTTTTTACTAGTAGCATAATTTCTTTGGGCAGCATCAAGAGTCTTACTAGCACATTGAATAACATTTAATTTCTTATCAACTCTTTGCCCTAGAACAGCACCTACAGCATAATCACTAGCATCACACATAATTTCAAAGGGTAAATTCCAATCAGGTGGCTGAACAATAGGTGCAGTGATCAAAGCTTTCTTAAGTACTTCAAATGCTTCTACACAATCATCATCAAAGACAAAAGGAATATCTTTTTGCAATAAATTAGTCAGAGGCCTGGAGATTTTAGAAAAGTCCTTAATGAACCTCCTATAAAAACCGGCATGACCAAGGAAACTTGTTATACCTTTAATGTCCTTGGGACATCGCATCTTTTCAATAGCATCAACTTTAGCTTTATCAACTTCAATACCTCTTTCAGAAATTTTATGCCCCAAGACAATGCCTTCATTAACCATAAAGTGACACTTTTCCCAATTCAGGACGAGACTAGTGTCTTCACATCTCTGCAAAACTCGATCAAGGTTGCTCAAGCAATCATCAAAAGAGGATCCATAGACTGAGAAGTCGTCCATGAATACCTCACAAATCTTTTCACAAAAGTCAGAGAATATAGCCATCATGCATCTTTGAAAGGTAGCAGGTGCATTACATAAACCAAAAGGCATACGTCTATAAGCAAAAGTACGGAAAGGGCAAGTAAAAGTAGTTTTTGATTGATCTTCTGCTGACACAGGTATTTGAGAGAAACCAGAATAACCATCTAGAAAGCAGAAATGTGTATGTTTGGATAGTCTTTCTAGCATTTGATCAATAAAAGGTAAAGGGTAATGATCTTTCTTAGTTGCTTTATTTAATTTATGGAAATCAATTACCATCCTATAACCTGTAATAATTCTTTGCGGAATCAATTCATCTTTATCGTTAGGAATAACAGTAATACCTCCCTTTTTAGGGACACAATGGACAGGGTTACCCATTCACTATCAGCAACGGGATAAATTATACCTGCCTCAAGGAGCTTTAGTATCTCCTTTCTTACCACTTCTTTCATCTTAGGGTTTAATCGTCATTGAGGATCTCTAACTGGTTTGGCATCTTTCTCCACTTTAATTTTGTGTTGACATAGAGTGGGACTAATGCCCTTAAGATCATCAAGACTATATCCAATAGCAGCACGGTGCTTCTTCAGAGTTTTCAATAATCTTTCCTCTTCCTTCTCTGAAAGGTTAACACTAATAATAACATGATATATTTTATTTTCATCAAGGTAAGCATATTTAAGATTATCAGGTAATGGTTTTAGCTCAAACGCGGGATCGCCCTTAGGTGGAGGAGGATCCCCTAGGATTTCAACAGGTAAGTTGTGTTTCAAAATAGGAACCTGTTGAAGGAATACTTCATCTATTTCCCTTCTTTCATTCATAAACATATCATTTTCATGGTCTAGCAAATATTGTTCTAACGGATCAGTAGGAGGCACGACAATAGAAGCAAGACCAATTATTTCATCTTTACTAGGTAATTCTTTATCACGGGGTTGTCTACGAAATTTAGCAAAATTAAACCCATGAGTCATATCACCTAAGCCAATCGTAACAACATCCTTTTCGCAATCAATCTTAGCATTAACAGTATTCAAGAAGGGTCTACCAAATATAATGGGACAAAAGTCATCTTGTGGGGAACGAAGAACAAGAAAATCAGCAGGGTATTTGACCTTCCCACACAAGACTTCAACATCTCTAACAATCCCAACTGGTGAAATAGTATCTATATTGGCAAGCTTAATAGTAACATCAATACCTTCTATTTCAGCGGGTGCAATATCATGCATAATTTCTTGGTATAAGGAAATAGGTATTGCACTAGCACTAGCACCCATATCACATAAGCCATGATAACAATGATCTCCTATTTTAATAGAAATAACAGGCATGCCCACAACAGGTCTATGTATCTTAGCATCAGGTCTAGCAATATTAGCAGCTTCATCATAGAAATAAATAACATGCCCATCTATATTATCATCCAAGAGATCTTTAACCATAGCAATACTAGGTTCAACTTTAATTTTCTCAGGAGGTGTATAAGTTCTAGTATTACTCTTACGAACAACAGTTGAAGCTTTAGCATGATCCTTCATTCTAACAGGAAACGGTGGTTTCTCAACATAAGTAGTAGGAACAATAGGATCATTATAAGTGATAGTCTTTTCTTCAACTATAATAGGTGCAACTACTTTTACTTCAATGGGAGGATTATATTTAAACCACTTCTCCTTAGGGAGATCAACGTGAGCAGCAAAAGATTCACAGAAAGAAGCTACTATCTCAGAGTCAAGTCCATATTTAGCGCTAAATCCATGAAAAGCATCGGTATCCATAAAAGATTTAACACAATCAAACTTAGGTGTTATACCTAACTCCTTACCATCGTCGGAACCCCAATCTTCAGAGTTGCGTTTAATTCTTTCCAATAAGTCCCACTTGAATTCAGTAATCTTCAGCATATAAGAACCAGCACAGGAAGTATCGAGCATGGTGCGATCATGAGAGAAAGCCGAGCATAATTTTTTTGAATAATCATTTCTCTTGAGAGCTCATGATTGGGGCATGAATATAACATTGACTTAAGCCTTCCCCAAGCTTGAGCGATGCTTTCTCCTTCACGAGGCAAGAAATTATATATGTAATTACAATCACGGTGAACAAGATGCATAGGATAGAACTTCTGGTGAAATTCCAACTTCAATCGTTTATAGTTCCAAGATTCCGTATCATCACATAGCCTATACCATGTCAATGCATATCCCTTCAAAGATAAAGGGAAAACCTTCATCTTAACAACATCATCGGGAATACCTGCAAGCTCAAATAATCCACAAACTTCTTCCACAAAGATAAGGTGTAAATCGGGATGCAATGTTCCATCTCCTGCAAAGGGATTAGCTAGCAGTTTCTCTATCATACCCGAAGGGATTTCAAAGTAAACATTTTCAGTAGGTTCAGTAGGTTGAGGAGCAACTCTTTGATCTTCTGGTCGGGGCGAAGATACCATGAACAAGCCCCTCGAAGGATTAGTTTCCATAGTAACAAGTGGCAGAAAATTTCACCACACTATATAAATGTTTCCTTACCAAGTTCCACTCACCAAAGGCGCTTCACTCCCCGGCAACGGCGCCAGAAAAGAGACTTGATGACCAACAAGTATAGGGGATCTATCGTAGTCCTTTCAATAAGTAAGAGTGTTGAACCCAACGAGGAGCAGAAGGAAATGACAAGCGGTTTTCAGTAAGGTATTCTCTGCAAGCACTGAAATTGTAGGTAACAGATAGTTTTGTGATAAGATAATTTGTAACGGGTAACAAGCAATGAAAGTAAATAAGGTGCAGCAAGGTGTCCCAATCCTTTTTGTAGCAAAGGACAAGCCTGGACAATTTCTTATAATGGGAAAAGCGCTCCCGAGGACACATGGGAATTATCGTCAAGCTAGTTTCATCACACTCATATGGTTCGCGTTCGGTACTTTGATAATTTGATATGTGGGTGGACCGGTGCTTGGGTACTACCCATACTTGGGCAAGAATCCCACTTATGATTAACCCCTATTGCAAGCATCCGCAACTACAAAAGAAGTATTAAGGTAAACCTAACCATAGCATGAAACATATGGATCCAAATCAGCCCCTTACGAAGCAACGCATAAACTAGGGTTTAAGCTTCTGTCACTCTAGCAACCCATCATCTACTTATTACTTCCCAATGCCTTCCTCTAGGCCCAAATAATGGTGAAGTGTCATGTAGTCGACGTTCACATAACACCACTAGAGGAGAGACAACATACACTCATCAAAATATCGAACGAATACCAAATTCACATGACTACTAATAGCAAGACTTCACCCATGTCCTCAGGAACAAACGTAACTACTCACAAAGAATATTCATGTTCATAATCGGAGGGGTACTAATATTCATAAAGGATCTGAACATATGATCTTCCACCAAGTAAACCAATTAGCATCAACTACAAGGAGTAATCAACACTACTAGCAACCCGCAGGTACCAATTTGTGGTTTTGATACAAGATTGGATACAAGAGATGAACTAGGGTTTGGAGAGGAGATGGTGCTGGTGAAGATGTTGATGGAGATTGACCCCCTCCCGATGAGAGGATCGTTGGTGATGATGATGGTGATGATTTCCCCCTCCCGGAGGGAAGTGTCCCAGGTAGAACAGCTCTGCCAGAGCCCTAGATTGGTTCCGCCAAGGTTCCGCCTCGTGGCGGCGGAGTTTCGTCCCGTGAGCTTCCTTATGATTTTTTCCAGGGTAAACGACCTCATATAGTAGAAGATGGGCACCAGGGGGCCCAAGAGACAGGGGGCGCGCCAGTAGGGGGCGCCCCCACCCTCCTGGCCAGGGTGTGGGCCCCCTCGGGTATTTTCTTTGCTCATAAATTCTTATTAAATCCAAAAATGACTTTCATGGAGTTACAGGACTTTTGGAGCTGTACAAAATAGGTTTCCAATATTTGCTCCTTTTCCAGCCAAAATCCCAGTTGCCGGCATTCCCCCTCTTCATAGTAAACCTTGTAAAATAAGAGAGAATAGCCATAAGTATTGTGACATAACGTGTAATAACAGCACATAATGCAATAAATATTGATATAAAAGCATGATGCAAAATGGACGTATCACACCACTGCAGTGTCTCGGGGGGCATTTCAGCGCTGTGTTTCCCGTGAAGAAGGCCGAGAGATTTTGCGTGAGATCCATGAAGGCGACTGTGGTCACCACGCCGGTTCAAAATCCTTGGTTGCTAAAGCTTTTCATCATGGCTTCTATTGGCTGACGGCTCATGTTGATGCTGAGGACTTGGTGAAAAGTGTGATGGATGCCAAAATTTGCACGCCGGGCTCATGTTCCGGCTCAAGAGATAAGGATGATTCCAATCACTTGGCCGTTTGCCACTTGGGGGCTGGATATGGTAGGGCCTTTTAAGTAGTCTAAAGATAAAAAGACCCACCTTTTGGTGGCTGTTGATAAGTTCACTAAATGGGTTTAGGCGGAGCCAATTAGCAAGTGTGATGCAGCCACGGTGGTTCAATTCATGAAGAAGGTGATCTTCCGCTTCGGTTTTCCACATAACATCATAACAGATAATGGCACGAACCTCTCCAAAGGTGCTGATGCGGAGTGATACTTTGGCATAATTTTAATGTAAATCTTCTTAATTGTGACATGAATATTCAGATCTGAAAGATTCAAGACAAAAGTTCATATTGACATAAAAGTAATCATGTCTTCTCAAAATAGCATGGTTAAAGAAAGTTATCCCTACAAAATCATATAGTCTGGCTATGCTCTATCTTCATCACACAAAATATTTAATCATGCACAACCCCGATGACGAGCCAAGCAATTGTTTCATACTTTAGAAATCTCAAACTTTTTCAACTTTCACGCAATACATGAGCATGAGCCATGGACATAGCACTATAGGTGGAGTAGAATGGTGGTTGTGGAGAAGACAAAAAGGAGAAGATAGTCTCACGTCAACTAGGCGTATCAATGGGCTATGGAGATGCCCATCAATAGATATCAATGTGAGTAAGTAGGGATTGCCATGCAACGGATGCACTAGAGCTATAAGTATATGAAAGCTCAACAAAAGAAACTAAGTGGGTGTGCATCCAACTTGCTTGCTCACGAAGACCTAGGGCACTTTTGAGGAAGCCGATCATCAGAATATACAAGCCAAGTTCTATAATGAAAAATTCCCACTAGTATATGAAAGTGACAACATATGAGACTCTCTATCATGAAGATCATGGTGCTATTTTGAAGCACAAGTGTGGAAAAAGGATAGTAGCATTGTCCCTTCTCTCTTTTTTCTCTCATTTTTTTCTTTTTTTTATTTGGCCTTTCTTTCTTTCTTTTTTTTTGGCCACTCTTTTTTTTTATTTCGTCCGGAGTCTCATCCCGACTTATGGGGGAATCATAGTCTCCATCATCCTTTCCTCACTAGGACAATGCTCTAATAATGATGATCATCACACTTTTATTTTTCTTACAACTCAACAATTACAACTCGATACTTAGAACAAAATATGACTCTATATGAATGCCTCCGGTGGTGTACCGAGATATGCAATGAATCATGAGCGACATGTATGAAAATTATGAAGGTGGCCTTGCCACAAATACAGTGTCAACTACATGTTCATGCAAAAAGCAATATGACAAAAGTAATGCATGTTATATGAATGGAACGGTGGAGAGTTGCATGGCAATATATCTCGGAATGGCTATGGAAATGCCATGATAGGTAGGTATGGTGGCTGTTTTGAGGAAGGTATATGGTACGTGTATGATATAGGCGAAAAGTGCGTGGTATTAGAGAGGATAGCAATGGTGGAAGGGTGAGAGTGCGTATAATCCATGGACTCAACATTAATCAAAAGAACTCATGCACTTGTTGCAAAAATTTAGAAGTCATCAAAAATCAAAGCACTAAACGCATACTCCTAGGGGGATAGATTGGTAGGAAAAGACCATCGCTCGTCCCCGACTGCCACTCATAAGGAAGACAATCAATAAATAAAATTGTGCTCCGACTTCATCACAAAGCGGTTCACCATACGTGCATGCTACGGGAATCACAAACTTCAACACAAGCATTCTTTAAATTCATAATCACCCCAACTAGCATTGCTTTGATATTATCACCTCCATATCTCAAAACAATTATCAAGCATCAAACTTATCTTAGTATTCAACGCACTCAAAAGAAAGTTTCACAAATCTTGAATACCAAGTATATTAACATTAAGCAAATTACCATGCTATTAACAACTCTCAAAATAATCTAAGTGAAGCATGAGAGATCAATAGTTTATTTAAAACAAATCTACCACCGTGCTCTAAAATATCTAAGTGAAGCACTAGAGCAAAAATTATTACGCTCAAAAGATATAAGTGAAGCACTATGAGCAAAACTATCAAGCTCAAAAGATATAAGTGAAGCACATAGAGTATTCTAGAAAATTCCAAATCATGTATGGCTCTCTCAAAAGGTGTGTACAGCAAGGATGATTGTGGCAAACTAACAAGCAAAGACGCAAATAATACAAGACGCTCCAAGCAAAACACATAACATGTGGTGAATAAAAATATAGCTCCAAGTAAATTACCGATGGAAGTAGACGAAAGAGGGGATGCCTTCTGGGGCATCCCCAAGCTTTGACTTTTTGGTGTCCTTGGATTATCTTGGGGGTTCCATGGGCATCCCCAAGCTTAGGCTCTTGCCACTCTTTGTTCCATAATCCATCAAAAGAATTCACCCAAAACTTGAAAACTTCACAACACAAAACTCAATAGAAATCTCGTGAGCTCCGTTAGTGAAAGAAAACAAAAGACTACTTCAAGGTACTGTAATGAACTCATTCTTTATTTATATTGGTGTTAAACCTACTGTATTCCAACTTTCTTATGGTTTATAAACTAATTTATTAGCCATAGATGCATTGAAATAAGCAAACAACACATGAAAAATAGAATCTGTCAAAAACAGAACAGTCTGTAGAAATCTGTAACTAAAGCAAACTTCTGGAACTCTAAAAATTCTACCAAAATAGGACGTACTGGAAAATTTGTTTATTGATCATAAGAAAAAAAGAATCAATGCAAAATCACGTTCCTGTGATTTTTTGAATTTTTTCTCGTGAGTGCAAAGTTTCTGTTTTTCAGCAGAATCAAATCAAGTATCATCATAGCTTATCCTATAGGTTCTACTTGGCACAAACACTAATTAAAACATAAAACCACATCGAAACAGAAAGTAGATGGATTATTTATTCCTAAACAGAAGCAAAAATAAAAAACACAAAATAAAATTGGGTTGCCTCCCAACAAGCGCTATCGTTTAACGCCCCTAGCTAGGCATAAAAGCAAGGATAGATCTAAGTTTTGCCATCTTTGGTTTTCAGTTTCTTAGCGGAGTCATGCTCGAATCCGGGGGGTTCTTTACGTTTCCCTTCATACTCGGAGATTTTTAGAGCCAAAGAATCCAACCGCTCATTACAAAGGGTAATCAACATATTCATGCGGTGAAGATTTCCGCTAACACTTTTAAGAGGCTCAAGAGATTTTTGTAAAATTTTCGTTACTTCACAAATCTTTCCAAACACTTGGGTTTCTTCTTGGGTAGGATGTGGTCCTCCCTTTTGAGGTAGTGTTCCGACTATTCCCTCTATAATTTCATGCGCAATAATAGGGCCAAATTCAATAAAGTTTCCCTTGGCAATGCAGTCCAAGAGTTGTCTATGCGTCATATTTAGCCCAACATAAAAATTGCGAAGAAGAATTCTAAAGTTCACCTCTAGGGTGCACTTGCGATAAGATTCCATCATCCTATACCAAGCATCTTTCAAATTTTCTCCTTGCCTTTGTTTGAAGTGAAGAACTTCAAACTCGGGAGACATAGGAGTGGATAAGGAACTAATCATGACGACAAGCAAGCAAGCTAGCACACGAACAAACAGGAAGGCAAGCGAAGAATGCAAAAGAGAAAGAGAGGAGGAGATTGGGAAAGAGAGGGCGAATAAAACGGCAAGGGTGAAGTGGGGGAGAGGAAAACGAGAGGCAAATAATGTAATGCGAGAGATGGGGATTGTGATGGGTACTTGGTATGGTTGACTTTTGTGCAAACTCCCCGGCAACGACGCCAGAAATTCTTCTTGCTACCTCTTGAGCACTCCATTGGATTTCCCCGAAGAGGAGAGGATGATGCAGTAAAGTAGTGTAAGTATTTCCCTCAGTTTTTGAGAACCAAGGTATCAATCCAGTAGGAGATCACGCACAAGTCCCTCGTACCTACACAAAATGATAGCTACTCGCAACCAACGCGATTAGGGGTTGTCAATCCCTTCACGGTCACTTACGAGGGTGAGATCTGATAGAGATGATAAATAATATTTTTGGTATTTTTGATATAGAGATGCAAAGTAAAAAGTAAAAGGTAAAGTAAAAACAAAGCAAGTAATAAAGTAATGGAGATTGATATGATGAGAATAGACTCGGGGGCCACAGGTTTCACTAGTGGCTTCTCTCAAGAGCATAAGTATTCTACGGTGGGCAAACAAATTACTGTTGAGCAATTGATAGAAAAGCGAATAATTATGAGATTATCTAGGTATGATCATGTATATAGGCATCACGTCCAAAACAAGTAGATCGAAACGATTCTGCATCTACTACTATTACTCCACTCATCGACCGCTATCAGCATGCATCTAGAGTATTAAGTTAAAAACAGAGTAACGCCTTAAGCAAGATGACATGATGTAGAGGGGTAAATTCATGCAATATGATAAAAAAAACCATCTTGTTATCCTCGATGGCAACAATACAATACGTGCCTTGCAACCCTTTCTGTCACTGGGTAAGGACACCGCAAGATTGAACCCAAAGCTAAACACTTCTCCCATTGCAAGAACTACCAATCTAGTTGGCCAAACCAAACGGATAATCCGAAGAGACTTGCAAAGATAACTCAATCATACATAAAAGAATTTAGAGAAGAATCAAATATTGTTCATAGATAAGCTGGATCATAAACCCACAATTCATCGGTCTCAACAAACACACCGCAAAAAGAAGATTACATCGAATAGATCTCCACAAGAGAGGGGGAGAACATTGTATTGAGATCCAAAAAGAGAGAAGAAGTCATCTAGCTACTAGCTATGGACCTGAAGGTCTGAAGTAAACTACTCACACTTCATCGGAGAGGCTATGGTGTTGATGTAGAAGCCCTCCGTGGTAGATGCCCTCTCCGGCGGAGCTCCGGAACAGGCCCTAAGATGGGATCTCGCAGATACAGAAAGTTGCGGCGGTGGAATTAGGTTTTTGGCTCCGTATTTGATCTCACGGGGGTACGTAGGTATATATAGGAGGAAGGAGTACGTCGGTGAAGCAACAGGGGGCCCACGAGGCAGGGGGGTACGCCCAGGGGGCGCCCTCCACCCTTGTGACCGCCTCTGGCACTTCTTGGAGTAGGGTCCAAGTCTCCTGGATCACGTTCGGTGAGAAAATCACGTTCCCGAAGGTTTTATTCTGTTTGGACTCCGTTTGATATTCTGTTTCTTCGAAATACTGAAATAGGCAAAAAACAGCAATTCTGGGTTGGGCCTCCGGTTAATAGGTTAGTCCCAAAAATAATATGAAAGTGGAAAATAAAGCCCAATATAGTCCAAAACAGTAGATAAAGTAGCATGGATCAATCAAAAATTATAGATACGTTGGAGACGTATCAGGTGCTATGGAGGACTTTTGTCAACGAGAGCACATCCGGCTTGATGTGTCATCGGTGGCTCACCCCCAGTCTAATGGTCAAGATGAGAGAGCTAATCAGGAAATCTTGAAGGGTATCAAGCCCCACCTTATGGTCCTTTGAAGAGGACGCCAGGTTGTTGGGTGGAGGAATTGCCTTCTGTCTTATGGAGCATAAACACCACCCCCAATCGATCTACGGGTTATACACCTTTCTTCATGGTTTACGGTGTAGAGGCAGTACTCCCCGGTGATATTCGTCATGACTCGCCCCGGGTGGCCAATTATGTTGAAGAGGACAACGAACAAGCACGCCAAGAAGCACTAGACCTGTTAGATGAAAAACGGGACATGGCGGCGGCTCGTTCGGCGATTTATCAGCAAGACCTGCGGCGTTATCACAGCCGTCGGGTTAAAACCAGAACATTTCAAGAAGGCGACTTAGTGCTCCAGCTCATGCAGGATCAGACCGATATGCACAAGTTATCCCCACCTTGGGAAGGGCCCTTTGTGGTCAGCAAGAATCTGAACAACGGGTCATACTACCTTATCGACGTTCGAGAGCACAAAGACTCACGCAAATCAGAGGAGGAGACCCGTCGGCCGTGGAATATTGCTCATCTTCGGCCTTACTACACCTGAGCCATAGGCTCCTATTATGTACATATTTTTACAATGTATATATTATGATCAATATAATAAACCAGCATCCTTGCTAAAATCAGGGCCTCTGCCGTTCTTCCAATATTTCTTGGTTACATGGGGACTTCTGCTTATAAAGCGGAGTACTACTTGTCCATTAAACCGGCTTATAAAGCCACAACAAAGCTTGGGAGCTTCACACCCAAGGGGCCAAAGAGAGTATGTTGCCAAGCACAGCTCAAACATAGGCACCCACTGAGCACAACTCAAAATGTTACTTGGGGGCTCTTTGTACAAATCAACAAAGAGTTTGAAAGGACCCTTGTAATAGGCTATCGAGCCAGGCTTGGAAGCCAGGTGTATTCACCTAAAACCCTAGGTTAACATGCCTTCATCAAGTAAGCCACTCCGTCCAGGTAATCCTGGTATGACCCGCCGAACGTTTGAGAAGTCAATCTAATATAGACCCTAAACTTGTCAAAGTTAAAACGATGATTGGTTAATGTTAGGTCCATCTTAAAAGGCTTTATGAAATGGTTTAACTCAGCGGCCTGGCAGCCCATGAAAAGCCTCGAATTTGGGCCTGGCAGCCCTTGAAAAGCCTCGACTACAAGTTTTTATTTGCTTTTATTTGTCAAAGTCTTTTCTTCTTTGATAAGGTTTTATGGTAAACCGTCTATTGACCCGGCCTGACTATAAGTCGTCAATCTAAACTGGTGTTTCTTAACCCAGCTTGTCTTTCAACTATCAGTTGTTAGTACACAATCAATTATGAACCGGTGTTTGTTAACCCGGCCTGGCTCTGACTATAAGTCACCAGGAAGATCATCCGGTGTTTATTGTAACCCGACATGGCTTTATTATAAACCAGCAAAGCATGGTGGGAGTTATCAGCACTCCAGGTTTGGGTTATCAGCCTTACTACAAGAAAGTTGGTAAACCAACAATAAGATTCAATACCACAGGTATGATATATTTGATATTTAGTTATCATTACAGCCTTGGTTATAAACCCTGGCTTTATATCGGGCATTATGACCCGTCCAGCGGTAAACCGCCAGGACAATTTTTTTCAGTCTTTCATATGCAGAAACAGGATTGCATAAAATTGCTAAGGCACATAAGCAGACACAGCAACAATCATGACGGATTAAACAGTGTTATGCAGCAGTGCACGATGGCAACAGATCAAAGAAGTATGTCAACTAGCCTATTACAAGGCGCTTGGATGCCCAAAAGAATAATTGTTTGTCGCACAGATCGCAGTGTGCAGAAATAAAGCCGGCTGCCGGATTATGATTCATCACCAGGCCGATGTGAAGATGATGGATCGTCTTGCGCTGGTTCAACCTCCTCCTCCTCTCCACCCAGTGGCTGGAAGTCAATGGTTGCCCAGTCAATCCCAGTTAAGGCTCGGAAGACAGCTTCATCGCTTATAAGGGTGGACGGTTCAACATCAGGGGCATAAGTGTGCTTACGGATTGGCAAGATAAGATTTTGCACTTCATAAAGAGATGCATCAATCTATTTGTTATTTGCGTCATAGATTGACCGGTGGAAAGACAAATCAGTCTCTTTAGCCAGTTTGCTTGCAAGTGGACGCATTTCCTTCGTCAAAGCCTTGAGGGCATCATTATCAAAGTCGAAACCGTCTTCTTTTTGGCTGGGATAGCCGTTTCCAATGTCTTCCGGATCAAGATCAAATATCCAGGCTTTGGCTCGGGTTAAAGCAGACAGAGCACCGGCCCTCGCAGCTGATCTCTTTACTTCCTCGAGCTGGGCAGGTGTCATGGATAACTTGGCCAATGTTTCCTTGATCAAAATTGGGGGCGGTTTATTATATGAGGCTGTGTAGATGACCCGTTGAGCGCCGGTATACAATTGTTCTATCAAATTATAGGCAGCTTTCAGTTTCTTGCGCATATCTGAGCCAAGATGAGCAATGCGACTACCTGCAATGATTAAAGTATTGTTGTTAAACTGGCAGTTTCAAGGATGTTTAAGGACAGCTCATGAAGAGGGTATTTACCAAAGACAACAGAGGTCATAGCGTTGATTTGCCGCTTCAGGCCAGTCAGTTCTCTGGTCACCGGTTTAAGGGCCGTTTCAGCGTCTTCTGCCCGCTTTACCAGAGTTGCTTTCTCAGCATCCCACTTTGCCCATTCATTTTTGAAATACTCCTTCAATTTCTCCATGGAGGCTAAGGTGCTAGTCAGCTCGTCTTTTGCCTTGGACGCCTCTGCCTGCTAGGATTTGATGTTTTCTTGAAGATCGGCGAGTTGGGATTCTTTCTTCTTCAGATCATCCTGCAAAGGAAAGTTAAACAAATTGGTAGCGCATCTTTAAGTCACAAGCACATAACAAGTTATACACTTGGCACTTGGGGGCTAATGCCTATCGTTTCTCATCAACAGTTTGGTCAAGTCCCAAGGCTCAATACAAGTATTAATCTTGGCACTTGGGGGATAATGTTTAATTGATCAGATAAACCAGATTTTAATGGATTCAACAAGGGTAAGCCTTACAGCAGAAAGTCCCAGTTCATCTTCAAGAGATAAACCGGCCCTTGGGGGCTACACAAATGAAGTCTTTCTTATTTTATCAAAGTCCCGGTTCATCTACAAGAGATAAAACCGGCCCTTGGGGGCTACTAGAGTTGATATTATCAATAAAGCAGAAGGAAGGAAAATTTATGGAAAGTTGGAACAGGAATTACCTCATAGCGCTCCTTCATCAGGTTGACTAAACCGGCCTCATAGTCGCGGCTTGTGTATAGGCGGTTTAAATATCCAGAATGCAAATCTGGGGCATTGAGGTGAGCATAGTTGGACAAGTCGGTCTTCCACTTGCCCTTGTCTACAGCAGAAAATTCTTCCTTGGCACTATGCTTTTGTGACGCCCCCGATTCAATCGTACACTAATCATGCACGCAAATGTGTACGATCAAGATCAGGGACTCACGGGTAGATATCACAACACAACTCTAAAAACATAAATAAGTCATACAAGCATCATAATACAAGCCAGGGGCCTCGAGGGCTCGAATACAAGTGCTCGATCATAGACGAGTCAGCGGAAGCAACAATATCTGAGTACAGACATAAGTTAAACAAGTTTGCCTTAAGAAGGCTAGCACAAACTGGGATACAGATCGAAAGAGGCGCAGGCCTCCTGCCTGGGATCCTCCTAACTACTCCTGGTCGTCGTCAGCGGGCTGCACGTAGTAGTAGGCACCTCCGGTGTAGTAGGAGTCGTCGTCGACGGTGGCGTCTGGCTCCTGGACTCCAGCATCTGGTTGCGACAACCAGAAAGAAAGGAAAGGGGGAAAAGGGGGGAGAAAGCAACCGTGAGTACTCATCCAAAGTACTCGCAAGCAAGGAACTACACTACATATGCATGGGTATATGTGTAAAGAGGCAATATCGGTGGACTGAACTGCAGAATGCCAGAATAAGAGGGGGATAGCTAGTCCTATCGAAGACTACGCTTCTGGCAGCCTCCGTCTTGCAGCATGTAGAAGAGAGTAGATTGAAGTCCTCCAAGTAGCATCTCCAAGTAGCATCTCTAGTAGCATCGCATAGCATAATCCTACCCGGCGATCCTCCCCTCGTTGCCCTGTGGAAAAGCGATCACCGGGTTGTCTGTGGAACTTGGAAGGGTGTGTTTTATTAAGTATCCGGTTCTAGTTGTCATAAGGTCAAGGTACAACTCCAAGTCGTCCTGTTACCGAAGATCACGGCTATTCGAATAGATTAACTTCCCTGCAGGGGTGCACCACATAACCCAACACGCTCGATCCTATTTGGCCGGCCACACTTTCCTGGGTCATGCCCGGCCTCGGAAGATCAACACGTCGCAGCCCCACCTAGGCACAACAGAGAGGTCAGCCCGCCGGTCTAAATCCTATGCGCGCAGGGGTCTGGGCTCATCACCCATTGCACACCTGCACATTGCGAGGGCGGCCGGAAGCAGACCTAGCCTCTCTTATACAAGAGTAGGCGTTCCAGTCCAATCCGGCGCGCGGCGCTCCGTCGCTGACGTCAAGAAGGCTTCGGCTGATACCACGATGCCGGGATACCCATAACTACTCCCCGTAGATGGTTAGTGCGTATAGACCAAATGGCCAGACTCAGATCAAATACCAAGATCTCGTTAAGCGTGTTAAGTATCCGCGAACGCCGAACAGGGCCAGGCCCACCTGTCTCCTAGGTGGTCTAAACCTACCCTGTCGCTCCGCCACAAAGTAACAGTCGGGGGCCGTTGGGAACCCAGGCCCACCTCTACCGGGATGGAGCCACCTGTCCTTTCAGCCCCCTCATCAGAATCACTTGCGGGTACTCATCGAGCTGACCCGACTTTAGTCACCAGCTGTATAGTATGTATGTATGTATAGTATATACCCGTGATCACCTCCCGAGTGATCACGGCCCAATAGTATAGCGAGGCAGACTGATAAGAATGTAGGGCCAATGATGATAAACTAGCATCCTATACTAAGCATTTAGGATTGCGGGTAAGGTATCAATGACTATAGCAACAATGACAGGTTATGCAACAGAATAGGAGTAACCGAACAGTAGTAACATGCTACACTACTCCAATGCAAGCAGTATATAGGAGAATAGGCGAT